>NW_021319332.1:29611-156960 GCF_001605985.2 Dendrobium catenatum
TTTTAATGAAAATATCTTCATTAATTTTACACCATGTGCAAATCAAAATAATATAATTTCATTCAATCCAATATAATAGAAATATGATCTATCAACTTTTGAATTTGATCAGAAATAGGAAACAAAATTTGTTTAAATAACATATTAGCATTATACTATAAAATAATTTGTACATATAAAAATGTAAATTCAATCATTTACTCCTTTTGATTGACATATAAATATATTTTTGCGTAGCCTACACTAACTTGTGAAAAGATACTTCTAATAGAAAAAAAAAAAAAATCATACCACCTTAACTGAATCAGTAAAGGAAATATAATACAATGGTGTCAATTTATGTCACGACTCAAAAATTTGACCCAAACCCCTAAGAAAATTCAGGGTTGGGTCAGCCAGTTTTATAAACGGGTCAGGTTTAGGTCATATTTACGGACATGTTTTAAAAATTAGGTACATTCGGGTCAATTAACTTAAAATCCACCAGAGTTCAACCTCGTGTCCCCCCCTCGCACAACACCTCAAAAGCAACTAGCATCTTCATCATGCTCACTTACCTCAACCCACATCATGCTTGCCACCTCGCACCAACACTTGCGGAGTTGTTGTCGCCAACTCATATCCTCACCCTCACCCACTAGCGGTTGCACCCTCGCTTGCTCGAAAGCTCACCCTCACTAGAACTTATGCTCAGCCTCGCACAAGCGCTCACACAATCACGTTCAACACTCGCCTAATCGTACCCTCGAGTAGCGGGTCAGTTCAGATTAACCTGAATAAGGACGGGTTAGTTTTGAGTTTGAATTCCTGATGTGTTTGTATAATTGGCTCAGATAAGTTGAAAGTGAGTTAATTTGTGGTTGAATTGGAACCCAACTTGAAATCTTATTTTGACACCCCTAATTTTAAAAGTGCAAACAATGCAGGAGCACCTACCATTTAAAATCTAGAAAGAAATTTCCCTTCACAAATTTGTTCTATTTTATTACCTTATAGTTTTTGTTCGTTAGTGGAAGCTTTTTTGCTGTTTTATTTTTTTTAATTGTAATCATAATTTTTCTACCACTATTATTTTGTTGTTTATAAAAAATCGTACATAAAAATTATATTCTATAACAGCTTTAATTTTTTTTTCTATAATAGCTTTACAAAGCTGTAAAAAAAACTGTTATATGAAACCTAATATAAATTACCAATTTTTATCTTGATTATTTTCAATTAGAATAAAAAAAAAACTTAAATGATATAAAATATTCTAATTAACTTAAAATTATCGTCTGTCTTGAACTAAGGCTTTGTTTGGGACTAATTTTTTACTACTTTAAAAAAAAGTAAAATTTTTTTAACGAAAAAAGGTGCTTAAAGAAGAAGTAAAAAAGGCACTTTAAGAAGAAGGGAAAAAGCCGTCTCAAATGAAGCCTAAATTCTCATAATATTATCATTTTTCTTGTAAAAATAACAAGTTATTTTGTGGGATAGCTGAAAGCATATCATAACGCAGCTCATAATGATAAGTTGTTTGGGAGTTTTAGCTATCAATCTAAAGATTTTGAGTTTGAAGCTTGCATATGTGATGCGTGTGTGAGTTTTTCTTAATTGGCCTAATGTCCAAAAAAAAAACATGCATTAGTTGATATGTTTATACTTGATCAAAGCATAGAGCCCAATTTGACGGCCAGCACCTTTCAAAAAATTTTGATTTGTAGGGATGCAACTAATTAACAACTTTAAATATAACTTAAAGCTTAAGAAAAAAGTCAGAAAGTTGGTAATATAAGAACGAGGCCAAGCAATAGACCGTTGTTTCCCACTATATTCCAACTGTAGTTCTACGAATGTACTGCTTACCGAGTCCCTCGCTATGCCAAACTAAAGCCTCATTTGGTTAGCATACTTAATTGCGAAAGTTTATTTTAAAGTGGTTGCGGAGAAAATTGAGTTTTAGAAAAAACTCTTTATATAATGGAGTTATTACATAATGTTATTTGACAAAATAGCTTTTTGTGTGCTTATTTAAACTTAAAAATAAATAATCAATATTTCTTTTGATTAACTATTTCAGCATTTTTATTATAAATGACAAAATTACATAAATAATAAACTGAAATATACTTAATTTTTTTAACAATTTAAATAAATGAATATTTACATAGAATTTTCACAAGCAGTTATTTTATTATCATAAATTTTGACATAAACATAAATAATAATACATTTAAAATGAATATATTGTTTGATTCATACAATTTAAATTTATTTTATATTTTTATTTCTTTTACCCACATAGATTTGAGAATGTCATTCATTACATTAATTAATCTTTAACTATTTAAAAATTGAGTTATATGTAAATCTTAAAAAAAAAAATTTCAACTTGTAATAACTTCTAACTTATATAAACTGCATGGAAAATAAATTTAAAATGAAATATATATACTTTTTATTTATACATATACATGTCATAAGGATATACATTTATTATTTTAAGTGTATATGTTAAAGATTGACAATAATTTCAAAGTTCAAATCACGTTAATTATAGGAAGCCAAAAATTCATAACGATATTATCATTTCACTATGATGATCCTTACACATAATAAATATTAGTACAATCTTCAATTAAAATAAGTACTAGTACATAAACATAAACTCTAAGAACCAAAAGAAAAATAAACAATTGCGGTCTCATGGGTGACTTTGTAGAACTCATATTTGTTGCTTCTCAATTTTCATCAGAAAATTTGAAATATAACATGATTAATTGAATATATTATAATCAACACAAAATTAATTTAGTATTAAATTTATTTATAAATAATATAAATGACTTATGAAATATTCAAATTGAATTAAAGTTGATGTTAAATGGAGTATATACTACAATTGTATAACTGCATTGCAATATTCTCTCTAAATTCAATTATCTAGTTCGTCCCTACACCCTCTAGCAAGTCTACAATACCATCCATGCTTCTTAAGGATTCAACTTCTTCTCCCACTTTGTACTCATGTGACTATGGAAGAACAAAATTTTCATCGATCTCACATTCTTCAAATTCTGTATTATTTCTTGATTGATGTCTCTGTATGTAATTATTTAGTCTCATTGTAAAAACTACAATAAGATGCTTTTGTCTAGAATGAGTAGTTTGACATATCTCTTAGAATTTCTTATTTTTCTTCCACACACCAAAAACATGTTCTGTTACACTTCTCAATGAGGAACATCTTTTATTAAATACCTCTCATTAACCCCTAGTATGTCGACTCCCTTGAACAAAACCTGGTATATGCTATCTGATCTCTAGACATGGCTTAAGAAAATCCCCTTTGAAGTGGGTAATTTGCATCAACTAAGGAAAATTTACATGTTACTAAATAGATTAAATTTCTCATATACTATAATATATAATATTCTTACTAAACTCATGTTTATTTATTAAACAAAAAAGGTACCAGATGACAATGCAGGAAAATTGCATCTCGGATCCCATATAACATGTTGGAAGATATGGGCATCATGAGTTGAACGGGTTCTCATCCAGCTATAACAAATATGAAGCACATATTAAAATCACGCTCTGCCATGAAATTCTATGTAGGTGAATGTTACACCCTATATAAGGAATTTATATTCAATAGGAATGCGGACGTCAACATGAGTTCCGTTAATGGCCCATATACAGTCTTTGAAATATAGCATATGACTCATATCAATTATAATCTATGCAGGAATATAAAAAAATTATTTATGTTCTGGTACAATAATATTGATTACTAAATGTTAAGATAGTTGCTATTTGCAGGCTTTACATTTTGCAACTTGTATAGTTTTGATGATTCCAAACATTATTGTTCAAATGTGTAGTTATCTCCTAACAATTTTAGAAAAGTTGTATTTGCTCTTGTGTGTACTAACATTTCAAGAAAATCGAACTCCAGACTACGAAGACTTCAAATAAAATTCAGCATGAGATACTTTGTGAAATTTGAAGCTTGTACTTTTCTTTAAAATAAAATTGAAAGGGAGTGATTGTAATTGAGTGAATAAAAACATACACACACATATAAGGAGATCATATAAATTTTATACTGATCGTACGGAATGATATTAGTTCGTACAGGACGATCAGACAGTTATCTCCATTGAGCACATGGAACGAATAGGAACTGGCTTGAAAAATTTTTCTAAGTCCTATTCGTCCAGGACGAAATTAATAATCGTCCGGGATGATTTGTTCTCTGTAAAATTTTCGTGCAGACAAAATTAAATTATCGTACATGACGATTTGCTCTCTGTAAAGTTTTCATCCAGACAAAATTAAAAATCATCCAGGATGATCTGTTCTCTATAAAAATTTTGTCCGGACAAACCAATGTTCGTCCAGACGAGACAACCGACTTAGGATGATTTTTCTGCAGTTTCTAGAACCGACCTTGTAATAACCGTTCGTACCGGACGAACTTAGTTCGTACGGGACGATCAGCTTGTACGAAGATATTTCGTACACATATACAAATAGGGTCATTTCAAAGCGTTTAAGTAATATCGTCCAGGATGATCCACGATCGTACGGGACGATCCACTGCGTACAGAATTGAAAACTTGCAGTTTTTGGGCGGTTTTTCTTGTCTTTTGTATAAATAGTCCAAATTAGACTGCCACCCAATCTTTTTGTCATTTGATCTTCATACCTATTGAGATAAAAGTCAAGGAGAGAGTGTAAGAGAGCATTCTGAGGAGGATTCCTTCCACTGGAGCGTGAAGGCTTCACTTGGAGTTTATATATCCTTTTGTATCTCTTACATATGTATGTTTTTCTTTGTGAATACAAAAGAGGCCTTTCTATTCATTCATCACGTCCTTTATTGCTTGGGTGTACACCTTCTAGATTCGAGGTGTGACATATAAGAAGTGTCATACCATACTCACAATATTGATGAAACTCAAAAGCATAAAATAGAACATAAACATGTCATGAAAATAATAAACCTTTTGATTATCAACATTTTTTGCTCTCCTCTTAACTCCTGCTTAATTAAATCCCTCTTATTAATAAAATGTTTGCTTTTATTGTCAAACTAATGAAGGATATTATGAAGAAATAAATAAAGTAGAATATTATAGTATTTATAAAAATTATTTAAAATTTTTTTGATTAAAAAAAGAGTTAAGAAATATTTTGATATGATAAATAGCATTGCAAACAAGAAAATAATAATTTTTTTAATTGAAATATACTTGCCCATGCCTTGTGGAAAGAGGGACTTATAGAAAAAGCAAAGAATCTCTTGGATAATATGTTAGATCAAAATATAGATGCAAATTTAATAACAAAAACAATTTTTTCAAATGAAAATTGTTAGAGAGGAGATTTATCAAAATTTAAAGATGCTATTAATCGGTATTATACCATGAAATAAAAATTAAGTTTGAACATAAATTGGAATTTAATAAAAGGGAAAAAATTAATAGGGATGTTTGAACCTTAGAAATAATATAGGCGGTGCTGATTTCAGGATTTGGGTAACTATATAGTTGCTTCAAGAAGTTTAGCTGAGGAAGTCCTTCGTAGATATGTTGCGAATCAAACAAGAAAAGCTTGGCTCTATTCTTGTTGGGTGGAGGCGATGAAATATTAAAGAAGATTTGGAGGTGTGCAAGCTAGAAGGAGTTGATTTTAATGATCTTGAGGAATCTGTAATTCATTTTGGTAAAAGATGATAGGTCAAGTAAAATACGCATCGCTACGGTCGGGCTTAGGACAAGACATTTTTTGTTGAAATCCATTTGCGTAGCTTGATTTTGTTCCCGAATTATTGGTAGGGGATGTTGAGATGCAAAAATTTCTTCAAATCTTTTGCCATTGACTATGCTCTACCCCTTCGCACAGCGAACTTGGGTCATTATCTACTTACGACATCTCGCAATTTGCCCTAGAAATTTTTGGATGTGTATGTTGTCTTTTGCCGTACTGGGGGGAAGAGGAGGATTGATGATATATTGTAAGGCTTCGTGCATACAAGCGGGGTAAGTTGGAGTTTTCACATTTGTAGAATGCAGACTACTCGGAGAAAGTGGTTGTGAAATGGCTATTACATGTATTTTAGGAAAGCAACTATTCCAAACAAATTTACTTTTATAATTTTGAAACTGAAGAAGCACTAAAAATGGACAAACAAATGATGTTCCTAATAACAGCATTATGCATAATAAACCATGCCTATAAAACCCGATCAACTCTTGACTTAGGCTTCGTTTGCACCCGACAGCTTTTGTAAATGGTAGTTCTAAAAACTCTAGAGAATAGAGATTTCTAACTAAGAAGCCAATACTAAAAACTTTTGAAAATAATACAAAAATGAAGTTTCGTAAAAAAAAATTATTAAGTGTCACATACAAACAACAACCCAAAAATAACTTTTCCATTTCAAAACAGAAAAGGAAACATTAACCCGTCTCAAATGAGGCCTTACTCATTCAAGTTCTCTGAAGCAAAGCTTCGAAGCTCTATTATGATAGTGACATCTTCTTCTGTTAAACTATTCTCAATCACTTCTTCTTTTTCTATTCTTAATACATCACCAAAAATCATCTTGATCGTTCATGAATTTTGATTCATATATGAACTGGAAAACTCCAATATTAAATTAGGACCATCAAAACTCAGATTTCAACAAACTTATACTCAAATCGAGTCTCGATGAGAAAAATCCGACAACACCAAATTGGTCTAATCCGAGCCTGTATGGACCCGAATATAATCAAGGGACTAAAGCATATTTGGAAGCTTTAGTGCATTAATTGGATAACCAAATGACATACAAATATAGCATATTTATAGTCTATTCAGGCGGCTTGACGAGATGAATCCAACGAGTCTGAGATAAATTAATTTTAACATATTAAGGTACTTAAATGCTATATGAACACTCTATGATTATTGTAATTGATATTTGCAGTTCATTGCATCACTTCGAATTTTCCCTGGATCTTCTCCATATTTATGAGGCATAATACTCTCAAAATCTATAAATACACCCCATTTTCTTGCATGAAAAGTGGCTTAAACCTTAGAAGTTTTTTCAAGAAAATCATGTATACTATTTGGCGTTTATAATATCCTGAAAAAAAAAAATTCTGGCTATTCCATTACCTCATACAAGAAAATCTAATCAAATGAAATCCATACAACTAGCTATATTGTATAGTACGAATGGGTTCATATAGTACAATCAATTCAAATTTAAAATATTAAATTACTTATCTAAATCTGATTGGTGGCTAGGGGTTCTAAGTTTAAAGAATCGTACAGTATGATCTTATTTTTATAGTATAATTCAGTGAAAAATATTAATTATATTATTAACATTTTTTATTTTTTATTTTTTTGAAAACTTGATCGTATAGTATGATTTAACTGTATGGTTTAATTAGTTAAGAAAAAAATTAAACTTCAATTTTGTCACTCCCTTGTGTGTATATGCATAGTCGACAAGTTACATTACACCTTTTACATAACTTCGATTAAGAAAATATAAAATAAAGAAAATAAAAATACAGTCTCTTATAAAATTTAATCCTATTCTATCTAATATTGAGCCTTGAATCTTATTTCATTGTTGTATTATGTACTTTAGATGTTTGTACATTTAAAAACAGATGTATATGATAAATGCTAGGATAAGTAAGGAGAAAATCAATAATATTTGTTATTTAAGCTCAAGATCATGGATTATAACATACTCTCAATTTTGTATGATGACAAATATTTTTTGTTGTATTTGTAAGATTAGTTTTTTTTCCTCCTAATCTCCCTTTCCTAAGTGATAAATTTAAAATTAAGGGAAAAGACAACATTTTTTTTATTTAATTTTTTAATTTTAACTTGTAATGAAGAAACAACAAAGTAATGCAATAAATAGCACAAACATAAAAAACCAAAACTAAAATTAGTACATAACGCAGTAATTGCAAGAAAAACCAATGGGATACTCCCCCTTTTGACATCACCAAAATGGAGAAAACACACAACTAGAAAGACAAAACTAAAACAAACTAGGAATCAGTAAAAAAAGGAACACAATTAAAAGTAGGAGGGGACCTGATAAAGTGGTGGTGGAGGTGGCTGGAAGAACGAATGATGGGAAAAGAATTATAAACTTAACCCAGCATAATATTCCTTACATTGCTATTGGTACTTCTCATGGAGGTGCTAGAGTGATCTTGTTATTGCTGAAATAACTTCAGGAACTAGTAATGCTGTTACTGATGTAACTCATGTTGATGATGAAGCCATGTTCAACGATGAGTCAACTCCTGATATTGACCTCATTTTTGTATGAGGTCTCCAAGTACTACCTCACACTCCTGATTCTATATCTAGTGGATGATAGCCTGCCACCTGTCAATCGCTTCAACAAAACTAAATCAATCATCTCATCTTCAACTTATAGCCTGCATTTAAATCAATTTATCAATCAATCGACCATAAATCCCATTCAATTACTCAAATCTTGATCATCTCAATCCAACATTCAACAGGCACTCAAATTTCAATCACCCATTGCAGTCTCACACTACAATCATCTAGCCTAGTAAACTATCTAGAATAGTGCACTGGCTACCTCTGACCTCAGTCAAGGTCTAAATCTCATCTCTAGGAGTTTCCTATACCAAATCTCTCATATTCAAACCATTGATCCAATGATTGATTAAGATGATCAATTGATCTAGCTCAGGTTAGTTCAGTAGATCATCAAATAATCAACTATCCTTCAATTCAATCCTAAATCACCTCTAAACTTTACCAAACTTCTTCAAACACTCTTTTCTAGTGAAAAGGACCCTGACTATAATTGTAGATGATCTAGTTATTCTATAATTGAATCGTAGGCATGGAACTCGAGAGTAGGTGCTATAGCTGGTGTTGGTGGTGGAGGTGGTGGTGCAAGTGCTTCTCCCTTGCATCATTAAACTAATGCTTATCTTTTGCCACTTTCCCATGGTGACAATGAAAGAAAATGTAAAGGACCCTCCAAGTAGAAGATTGGTAACATATCAGTTGGCGATGGATACTGAAATTGATACTTCTTATCTAAGTCATATGCTATAATGTGTCCTAATGCAAGTTTATGCTTACATAAGATGGAGCATATGTGATGGGAAGTAAGGTTTTGAAAATAATAAATGATCATTTGAGACTCATATAGTATAGTGCATAAATGATTAGGTAGGTGATGACAGATAGAAAAGGAATGATATTTTCTCGATATTTAGCCTTATGAAGGATCAATGTTCGAAGATCATGTTGGATGATATTGGCATTTTGGTTGAGTGATTGGAGAAGAGGTTATGTTTATTTACAGGATTATTACTAAGATTCATATTAGACATGGCCCAATCTTAGTGAGTCCTCAAGGCTAAGTTGTGGGGATAAACCCCTTCAGTGGATAAATGGAAATGTTCAACAATATCCTATTTGGTAATCTCTACAAGATGCCTATAGACATATGAGGTCATCGAGGAAAATTTTGGTTGGACTCTAAGACTTGTAAAAAATTTAAACATAAGTTTAGAGTTGAAAGGGAATGCGAGGGTCTGATGGAATTTCAAAGTGTTTGAGGCGAAGAGATCCATAACCTTATAATAAAGAGTGGCTTGATGTAAGATGCATGAGGGTGGTGAAATTGTATATTACGATAAGAATCATATGAGGTGATTTTTACATAAGGCATTCATTCCGAGAAGTCATATGGATGACTTTTTGACTAATGGTTCATATAGGGCAATCAAGTATTCTTACCATATTATGTTGTGTCAAAGTTTCATAGAGGCCGGTAAACATTGTCTAGCCGTCACTAACACATGGATTGTACATGATGAATAAGTGGTCCAACAATATGATCACCAATTTTTGGTCAGATTTAGGTTGTTGAATTCTTGAATGATAAGGATGTGCAAAGGTGTACTGATCTTACAATACGAATGAAGTTTATATAGAAAAATGTGATTTTTTTTTCTAATATTTTATTTTATTATTTTTAAATGTATAGTGTGTGATGATTTGGGAGATTTTTCAAATTATCAAAATGAAACATACAAATCTAAAATAAATAATAAGAAGTAAAAATGGAAATGAAAAATAAATAAATAGGAAAAACATATAAACCACTTAATCATAGATGATGTTGATTTCACTTTTGTCCTGAGTCAAGCATGAATATTAATGACGCCTACTCTAGTCCACCATGTGCTAAAGGTGTCATAGTTTAGGGGCTTGGTGAAAGTTTCTGCCAATTGATTTTTTGTGGAAACATGATGCAGTTCTACATCTCTATTGGCTATATGAACTCTAATGAAATAATGTCTAATGTCTTTATACTTAGTGCAGGAGTTGAATTAGATTCTTAAAAATACATATGGAATTAATGTCGTCACACATGATAAGAATGATGCCTATAGATAGTCTAAGATCTAGGATCTGTTGCTTTACCTATACGACTTGAGCAAAATAGCTTCCTACAACTATGCATTCCACCAAAGCAGCAGATAGGGTTACAGAGTTTTACCTCCAACTACACCAAGAAACTAATGATTATCTAATGAATTGATAGTTTTCTAAGGTGCCTTTTTTATCTATCCTACACCCGACAAAGTCTTAATCTAAATATTATATGATTTCAATGGAAAAGATAAGCCCAGGATACCAGATACACATGTTGATATCGAAGAATTCTCTTAACTTCCATCATTTGGATCGAAGTTCCATAGGACCAACTTTGAATCTAGCACAAATACATATACTAAACATTATATTAGGTTAGCTAATAACCAAATACAAAAGTTATCCTATTATTCTCCTATATTTTTTGATATACTGATTTTTTACTTGTATCCTTATCTAATTGAATGATAGAGCTCATTGGTGTATTTAGTACCTTAGATTCTTTCATCTTAAACTTCTTTAGGATCTCCATGACATATTTTCTTTTATTAAGGAAGGTTCCATCATCTCTTTTCTTAACATTAAATCCATGAAAGTATATAAGATCTCTCATCATACTCATATAAAATTCTTTACTCATACTTTTGAAAATTTCATCACAAAGTTTTTTATTTGTAGATTCAAAAAATATATCATCCATACAAATTTAAATATTGAGTTAATAATATCCTATTTTGTTATGGAATAAGGTTTTATCAACACTACCCTTAAGAAACGATCTATCTAGGAGAAATATGTTAAGCCTCCCATACCAAGGTGTAGGAGCTTGGTTCAATCCATATAATGCCTTTTTTTAATTTTTAAACATGATTGGGAAAGATTGAATTTTCAAATCCAAGGGGTTGATCTACTTAGACATGTTTCTTTATCACCCTATTTAGAAAGACACTTTTAACACCCATCTAATATAGTTTGAATCCTCTAAAACATGCAATTAAAAAAAAAATTCTAATGCCTTCTAACGTAGCTACAGGTGTAAATGTCTCCTCAATATCATTACATTCAATTTAAATATACCCCTTAGCTAGTAACCTAACCTTATTCCTAATCACCACTCTAAAGTCAATAATCTTATTCTTGAACGCCAACTTAATTCTTACAACCCTTTGGTCCTTAAGTGTACTAACGAACTCCCATACATCATTCCTAACAAATTGGTTCAACTCTTCTTGCATATCTAGGATCAAGAAATCATAAAATAAGGCTTGATATATACTAGTGGGTTTTACCATATATATGAATACATAATTATTAACCTCCTTCCTATGTGCATGCTTACTTTTGACTCATATAGATGATTTTTCAAGGATGACTAAATGAATATTTCCATTCCATAGGCAATAACTCATGAGGTTTTTCTCTATTAGTTAGATCAATGAATTATACTCCTTGTTTAACTTCTATCTTTTCTTATTCTTCTAATCTATCAAATTCATCAAATACAACATAAGTTGATTCTATATAACTAAGGTCCTCTTCATAAAGATCCTATAGGCTTTCTTGATAGAGGAACAACCTATGAAGACTCCTTTATTAGACTTGGGATAAAATTTACCTAGAGGAGATTTTGCATTAATTAGAATGAAATAATACCCCCAAAATTATAAAGATGTGAAAGATTTCTTGTGCCTCCCTTAAACATCCCATAGGTATCTTATTAAGTTTGGATCTAATATTAACCCTATTCCAAAATAACAAACAATATTTATTGTGTATGTTCAAAAAGTCCCAAAGAGAAAATATACAGCTAATAAAGCCCTAAAAACTTCTACTAAGTTTCTATTATTTCTTTTGGTTATCTCATTTTGTTGAAGGGTCCTAAGGGTAGAAAAAATATGTTTTATTCTTAGCTCCTTACAATATAATTCAAACTTTTCATTCTTAAATTATCAACCATGATTACTAAGAAAAGTAGATATGTCACATCTTAACTTTATCTAATTCTAAGTGGAGAATATTCTAAATTCCTCAAACAATCCACTTTTATGCGGTCATAATCTAACCCAGGTGAATCTAGAGAAAATATGAATAATTTAATATCTTTAAGTTTTCCCTCCTAAGCTAGCTATACTAGTTGGACCAAATAAGACCAAACGTAGGATTTCTAGTGGTATAGAGGTGATGAAGTCCTTAATGGATTGAAAGTATGATTTGAATATTTTTCTTAGTTGACAGGCATTATAAAGGTGGTCTTTAAAGAATTCTAGCTTAAATAAGCCTTTAACTTGGTCTTTCTAGGAGATCTTCTTATGGGTTTTCATGCCTGCATAACATAGTCACCTATGCCATAACTCAAATTCATCAACAACTATTTTTAAACATAAAAAATTTTAATAATCAATAAAATTTAAGTCATGCATGTAAATATTTTTTATTCTGTCTCCTTCTACAATAATATTTCCATTTAAGCTAATAAAACACTTATTAGACATAATTTTAATAAAAAATTCTTTATCGCACAATTGACTAATACTAAGAAAGTTTTATTTCAAACCATTTACTAGTAAAATATTTTCAATGATAAAAATTCATGGTTTACCAGTCATACCTAAAACCGCTACGTTCCTAGTGGTGTTATCTCCCAGTAATACCTTGCCTATTACCTTGGTCTACAACATTTTAAATTCGTTTAAGTCTCCAATCATGTGCCGTTAGCATCTGCTCTTCAGGTACCACTTGATCTAACTAGAAATTTTGTAAGAACACCTCTATAATGTCATAACATATTAGATTTTTGAACCAAAATGAGTTTTAATTTCACCTTATGCTTTAGTGGATGAGAAACATACATGTTATGTTGTGATGTAGATTATTTAGGACTCCACATAAGATGTGTCATATATGGTGCAGAGTCTAAGTGAGGGCTATGTTTCATAACATCCCATAAGAATAACATCTAAATCTAAGGAGTAGATTCACTAATCTATATGGGAGATAATGCCTACTACTAGGGATATGAGATAATGCATGCTATGTTTTGGACTGATACCATTATGCTAGAGTAGGTGGTCGTCTATTTTTTTGAAATGGATTAATTTTTTCTTTCAAAAACTTATTTGCATTTTGAAAACTTTAAACTTCACGTTTCAATGCTTTCTTATTAGAAAGTAGTTCCATTGCAAGTTCCTCGCATTCTTCAGATATTTTTTCTAACTCAAAATGCTCAGATTTTAAGGATTTGTGTGCTTTGGTTAACTCAACATGCTTATTGTTAAGTTCATCAAATTCATCTAATAAATAGGTATACACCTTATCTAATAGAATATACTTTACTTTAAAACTATCATGCTTTTTTTTTATTAAAAAAAAATCAAGTTCAAAATAGCATGCATTTTCTTTAATTTCATATATGAATAATGGATTTTTTTAAGAAATAATAAAACACTCATCATAGGACATGTTCGATACCTCATCTTGATCAGAATGATAAAGATAATCATTTGTTACCTCCTCCTCTATATCGTGTTATAATGAATCCAAGGCGGAGTTAGCCTAAAAGGCCTTTTTGTATTTTGTTTCCCAATTTTTAAAGTTAGCTTTCTATTCACCCTTCTCCTTTGATGGGTGAGTTTTCCAATTTGGGCAGTCACACTTTAAGTGTTTTGGATTCTTGCTTGCAAAGCAAAAAGTGTTAAATGAAACTTTAAAATTTCTATCTGGTTTACTTTTGTTACATTATTGATGACGTTTTTTCTTTCTCCTCAAAAAGCTTTTTAATTGCCTGGTCATTAATGTTATGTCATCATCTTCTTCAACTGTAGAGCAATCACTCACAAAATCATTATCCTTTATTACCTCTGCTCTATCCTTCTTCCTATCACCTACATAAAGTAATCTTTGACTCAAGCTTTACTCAAAGGTAATGAGTGAGCAAAGCAAATTATTAATAGAATAAATATTCTAATCTTAAGATTTGTAAAAAACAGTAATTTTAGCGCCATATCTACTAGGTAGTTCACTCAAAATTTTGTTGATCTTCTCATAGTTTGATATTTCTCTACCTAGGACAAGCATGTACGTCACTATCTAGAAAAATACAGTGTACATGTATGAGATAGTCTCATTAGGATTCATATGAATGAGTTTGTAATCATGTAATAAAATATTCAATCGAGATTGCTTAGCTTCACTTCTACTCTCGTAAGTTATGCAAAACCTATCCCAAATCTCATTGTCTGTAGTATAGGTAGAGACCCTCATTAAATCTTGAATAGCACACAAAAATTATTTAAATATTTTATATTAAGTTGTGCCAGATCTCTATCCTCCTTACTCCATTAACTAAATGGTGTCTCAATTTTTATGGCATTCAAAAATCTAAACAAAATAAAATAACCTTTTTTAATTGTAAGCCACATGCAAAAATTAATAGATTTTTAAAAAAGTAGACATGCAAATTTTCTAGAAGTTAAATGGTATATTATCAAATAATAGTGGAAGAATTATAGAATAACCCTCCGCAATATTCCTATTTCCAAACTTTGCCATTTTATCTTTTATCAAGAATTTTTTAATCACTAACTCTCAGAACTTCTTTGTTACCAATTGAAAGTTCAAGTAAGGTGGTTTGGCCCTGTTAAATTACCCAAGATACAAAAAGAGGGGGGGGGAGCAAAAAGAGGGGGGGGGGGTGAGAATTGGTTATTTAAAAATTCTCTTAGTGCAAACTTTTTGTTTTTTTTTAACCTAATTAGAAACTCATGTAAAAGAACTTAATTAAAATATTATAATTTTTCTCCTTTGATTTTTGTAACAAAAATATAAGACAATACTTTTCTTTATTTTACTTTTATATTTTTATTTTCTTTTTCCAATAATAATAACCACAACTAAAGCTTGATAATAAAAACATAGATTTGTATGAATAATAAACATATAAGAAATTAAAAATGTAAGAAGAATAAAATACATAATATAAAGTAAAATGAGCACACTAGATTTTATAGTCCACTCCCTAGAGTCCTCCTCTTCAGCAGAGTCCTCATCTTCAGGTACTGCACTAAAACTTCTTGTGCCTCTCCTTTAGCCCCCACAGTAAGGTGGAGAACCCATTACACAATATCTTCCACCAACCTTATATGGAAGAGTACCAAAATTATTTTTACCATCCTTGTGAAGGTAGAAAATCATGAATCCTTATTCACCCTCCTAGTGAAGGTAGAGAACCTGAAATCCTTTTTCACGCTCCTAGTAAAGGCAGAGAACCCAAAATTATTTTTCACCCTCATGGTGAAGGTAGAGAACCTCAATCTTTATCTATGAATCCTTTCTCCATAAATCTACACATGAGACCAATAAAGACATCTGGAGGAATCAAGGTAGAAGAATGCATAGAACAGACACGTAAACCCCCTCACGGTACTTCTCCGATCCCTCTCGCACAACTTCTCCCTCTCCCAGCTCTTAGACCTAATAAAGCTCTCTCACTGAATTCCTTCAAAAACTAAAGTCTTTACAAAAGTTTAATATAAAAGTTTTATACAAAGCTTCAAAAAACCCTTAAATTTTATTTTAGCCAAAACTATTCATATAATACAATTAGGTCAAAATATAATGTATCAAGTACATTGAACATAGTCTCAGTATGATTTGTTCAAACCTATGTATGCTGATCATACATTATGATTATTGGATCGTTCCGTATGATTAGTTCATTCTCCTTAAGTTAGTTCAAGACAATCATCAAGAAGATAGAAAGTTATCTCAACATATTATCTAGTATGATGAGTATCAAACTATACAATTAGTTTAATAAATTATGGTTCATCCTGGATGCTCCATGGGATGGCCAATTTTGGATATATTATCTTGTATGATACACATCGTACTATACGATCTGATGTATTAAATAAATCTTGATCTGATTGAGTAATTATGGGGATTAATTTAGGTATAATTTCAATATCTTTCAGTATGAACAGGTTCATATAGTACGACTTGTTCAAATTTTTAATATTAAAATGCATACCTAAATCTAATTGGCGGCTAGGCTTTTCGAGTTAAACGTATCATATAGTTTGATCAGGTTTATACAATATGATTTGTTAAAAAGTATTGATTACATAATTAACCCTTTTAAACATTTTTCTTAATACCTGATCTTATAATACGTTTTGATTAATATGGTATGATTAATTAAAAAAAATATGTTATGGGGATTAATTCCTGTGTGTGTGTATGGTCGTTAACTTAGTATAAATCTTTATAGGACTTTGACTCAAGAAATATAAAATAAAAAAATAAAAATACAGACTATTGCAAAACATTATCCTATTTTTTCCAATATTGAGTCCTGAATATTATTGCATTGGCATATGATGTTCATGAAATATTAATACACATAAAAATATATATACAAGGAAAATGCTAGGAGAACTAAGGAGAAAATAAAAAATGTTTGTTATCATTAAAATCACAAACTTGGGATCCCATATTACAACATTTAATAATGTTAGTATTAATAGGATAAAATTTTGAATTTAATGATTATATTGGCTTCATAAATTTCACTATCGACCCCCAAGAAATTCTTAGAGTTTTAATTTTTTCATATAGCAGTCTTGCATGCAAAATTAGGGCGGGTAGGATTGTTAACTTCCCTGCATCAACTCTTACAAAAGTATCCAAAACATGGCATTATTTTGATTATGCCAAATTTATGCCAAGCATAAATATTAGTAAGGTGACCAAGGAGCGAGCTTACTTAGATTATTTTGTTTAGGTTGTTCTTTCAATATATGTAGGTAAAGACATATAAGCCTCCCTCATGTATAAAAGTAGATGGAATACCATAGTAGGTTATGGGCACTATTCTTTAATTTACTTCTTTTACTAGTTCATGGGTATTTTGGGTGAGTTGAGAGTGGCACCTCTTCTCCATTTCTACTATCATCTTGAATAAAACAGGAATGTTTACTGATAATAACCATAAAGATAGGGAGGGACCCAATCAGGCCAACCTAGTGAGCACCATCCTTCCTACCTCTAGCCAGCTACGTTCTAGTTATCCCAGATGTAGAGACTCTAGGACCTTAATATATTAGGTAGCCTGTCTCAGGATTCAAATGGATAGAATGCATACATTTTTTAAAGAAAATAAGTAGTGGAAGCAGGGAATGACACATGGATTGGACTATATTATGAACATGCTACATGATAGTGCTAATATGCTTAAGAATTCAAGAAAGCATTGGTTTAGATGTTCAGAAATAGCCCACTTTTTCAAAGTCATGATCGTCACTTTTTGCTGCTATCCCCACTTTCAATCTTTTCATGTGGCAGGAGCTAGTACCACCTATCCTACAAACACCACCACTAGCATTAACGAGGAAGGAGGAAGAGGATGACATTTTTTGTTTTAATATTTTTGAGTTCTTTTTATAGTATATTATTTTTATATATCTTTATTTATTTTACTTGTTTCTTGTATTTTAGAATTTGTTTTAATATTCCATATTTTAATTCAAAGTAGTGTTGACTCATTATTAGTACTCTTTATTTCCTTCTTTAGTTTATTGACTTATCTTAATATTTATTCATTTGCATTTTTTACTATTAACTTAACTAACAAAAAACAATTGTAATTTAGATTTGTTAAAATTAGAAAAATATAACATTAAAATTAATTAAGTACATAAGAAGTGGAAGATAATGGAAGTTAAACATTCTTAACATCAACTAATGGAAGTAATTAAAACTTATAACTCCTATTAAAATTAACTCCTCAACCACTTAGAAGCTATTGACTACTTAGCTTAGGTTTGAATGACTAAAATTTAGGAAGGTATTGCAGGCAATTTAGTTGGGAAATTTATTATAAACTATTAGGTATGGCTTTCTATATTCTTGCAAATTAACCATGATTAATCCTAACTTAAATTTGTTTATGGGGGGGGGTGCAGTTAAAATGGTACTTTGTGAAAGTGCAAAAAAAAGAAATGATAATGAAAAGAAAGAAAGAAAAAAAAAGGTGAGTTATAATATAAAAAATTTGTTCCTAAAAATTCTAACTCTTCCTAAAGAATTTGAATGAGCAATTAAACTAAGGGCATTATATGAACTAGAATACATAATTATGCCTGTAATTGAAAATTTTCCTAAATAAAAATCTTTCAGCCGAACTAGGCCGATCAACCATTGCACATACACATTAGGGATTGAGTTTAGTAAGTATATGTGTTGCAATGATGAATTGGGATGTGGTTAATTTCAGTTATTAATATACAAATTATTATAATTAACATCATTAGTGAAGTATGATATTGCCTTTAACAATTCCAAATTCTCAGCTAGTTCCCCTAAATGTCACTGAATAATGATAAATATACTCATAGATGTACTAGGAATGCATAGCATTTCATCCTTATATAAATACCTCTCAGTCACCACATACCACATAAAATCTATAATTTTTTTGTTATGCTTTAAATATATCAAGTGAAAGTGTATATTGACTTGTTAATAATCTTTTATAATTTTAAAACCTAGCAATTAAAATTATAAAGAAGTGACAACTAAAGAAGTTCAACAAAGGGCATATACATGTATTATCTATCTCAGGTCTATATTTAAACTCAAAGGCAAAATTCTAATGGTATTTTATCATTTTAACATGTGTGTAATTTGACTTCCTCTAGGTAATAATAAATTTAGTGCATAGTTTTGAGGATAAACTCCCCATTTAACAACTTATGTCTCCAATATTTGAGAGTATGAATAATATGAAAGAATTATCTATCATATGTTGATATCTCTATATTTGCATTCTTCAACTTCACAATATAAAAGGATACTAGGCAAATCTCTTAACAAAGTATGTATGCTTAGCTAAACTAGAAGTCTCACAAGTGACCATAAATATTTTTTTAAGCTTTGAAGCCTAAGAACAAGGGATGAGTTATTGAGAACTTTTATTCATTCCATGGCTTTTTTTAGCAAATGTAGTCGATACATAAATATTTTTCATTAAGAGATTTTCTATAAGTGCTACAACAATACTTAAGTTCTTAATAAGTCTTCCATTAAAGGTAACTAAATCATGAAAACCTGTGACATTTACAAAAATTTTGGGTTCTAGACAATCATGAATAGATTTAATATTTGTTGGATTTGCTATCAGTCCACTAGAAAACACCATAAAATAAAGGAAGGTGAAATTAGCCAATTCTTGTCATTATACTTGAACACATACATGTTCTTCTGACCTTAATATATCACATTCAACATATAGAGAAATTATATGCCTAATAAAATTGTATCTATGGGAAGAGCATCACATCTCATAAGATTTTGACAACTATCTATCTTGATTGTTATTGGCATTTAGATGAGGTTGTTAAGAAAAAAATCATTCACAGAATTCACATAGAACAATTTAAGATGGTGTTCTTTTTGTGGTTTTTTCTTTGGTGTATGGGTAGATCACATTCATGGAAATAACCACATTAAGAACAAATTACAATTTTTTGTTGTTACATATAATATGCATGGTGAGAATATTTTTCCTTCTCCAATCTTCTATAGGATTGGAACTCACTTGATATTCTATATGTTGATCAATATATTTACTAGGTAAAGGATTTTCATTATGAATCTCCTCATCTCCATCCTCCACTTCTTCATCTTATATCTCATTAAGAACTCAATTTTATCAACACATTGATTTTCCATCTGTCTTCTTTTAGTACATAAAACTATTATCTCTTTTGATCTATGAAGTCATTGGTTATCATATTAGGTTTTGCACTAGAGGACGAAGGGCTATATCTAACAATAGACCTTTAAGTTTAGAATGTTAAAGTTTGGTATCAAAATATTTGGTCTTTGATCTAAATGTTAATGATGATATCTTATGCATTTCAGGGTGTAAAAAACATAATGAAAAGCATCTTCAAATATATGAAGATCCTAAAATCCCACTTCATTCTTAAAGGCTATTTAGTCTAAAGTAAATGTGTGGAGAGTTTTCAAAATGTAAGGGTTTTTTGAATATTAGTGTTTAGTTTGAATTAAAACAAAATTATTTTAAAATTTTAATGTAGTTGGAATGCAAAATCTAGTGTAAATTTGGTGTGTTTTAAATTCATTTGATTTAGGAATTTTTAAAACACCATAAATTTATTGATTTTCATCTTCTACTGCCACTATTTTCTAATGCCTCCATTAACACCACCATTGCTACCATCCATTACCATAACAGTCAGCTGCCCTTGCCTCCAGCCTCTAACCACTACCGCTATCACATCCTACTACATCATAACTCACTACCATCACCACCAATGTCGTCAGCCACCATTACCACACAATGTGGGTTGCCACTTGCCTTTGATAGACACTATAACCTTTGTCGACCATTGCCACCAGCCACTGTGGGATGCCACCTTGCTTGGATAGACCCTATAACTTCTACTGACCATTGTTACCACCAACTACTACCCACAACAGCCACTGCCATTTGTCACTATTGGTCACCAACACCTCATCTAATTTATACGTCATTCATTTTACTTCAAGTCAAATAAAAAAAAAATCAATTACATGTCTTTATTTTACACCCATCCTAAATAATATTAAGCATTTCATTCTATTTAGATTGCCAGATTCAACTAGCCAAACTTCCCCTTAATGTTACTTCTTAAACTAATTACAATTTTTTAATAATTATGAATCTTTATTAGGTTAAATATCCTGGCCCAAATTTATTAAAATATTTTCATATAATCAATCACCTACATGTTTTATTGAACATCAAAAAAAATTTATATAACTTAGCTTCATGATTTTAGGATAATATTTAGATCTCGTATTTCTTTTTTTTTAATTTCTTGATAGGATGGGAATGTTTTACCTAATCTCTCCCCTTTTGCTACAATAGCATTCCCATAATTTTTCTCGCATCCTATTACTTTTATTTTTGTAAAAAGCTTCTTTCATAATTGTAAGGTTAATTTAATGTTAAAATTTTAGTGATTGTTTTTTCTGTAAAAAAACCTTTATTTCTATGTGTTGTGCAGGAATTTCTATGGAAAAAGCCATAAAAAGGGAAATTGGAGCTAGCACTGTGGCACCACATTACATCACTCCTAAGAGCTCTAAGCACCTCAGAGGAAATATACAACACCATGGTGCCACTACTCTTAAGATTTCTCCAAATTAAATTAATTCCATAGTGACATAACCTCAAGCACCGCAATGTCACTAGCACCCGATGCATGCCATCTAGCATTACAGTGGATATGCTTTTAGGAAAATTTTGAAATCCATTAGCATGCTACCACCATTTTTTAGAGCACCTCAAAGTTAATCAGCACTAGTGCCAAGGAAGATGAACAACATAGCACTGAATGAGAATAGCAATGCCAAATTACTATGGTGCCGCTAAGGGGAAGTTACAGCAGTTTATGGATGAAGTATCACATCAATTCAGCTAACACCATGGTGGAGACATCCAAGTAGCGCAAGTTCAATTAGGAGTACCACGGTGCCTACATTTTAAGCACTGTAGTGGTAGTGTCATTCTTTATACTTAATATAAACAATTTTCTCTCTGAATTTATGATGGTTGGACAGTTTATCTCTTGACAAAATAGTGAGTGAATGTTTGGTAGAGGGTGTGGACAATGAGTGATTAAAGAATATTAATGTAAAGTGTCATGAGTCTTTATTTTGCATTTCATAAGCGCTTACGACTAACATGCTGCAGAACTCTTTTTTATTTTTTGTTTTAATCTATGTGATTGTTGCGTGCTAGAATATACGCGGCAGTAGAGTTACAAAATATTCGTCTTAGCGTTGCATGAGTATTTAGCACACAAACAGAAAAGAGAAATGAACACCAGAGTTTTTACGTGGAAAACCCAAAAAGGGAAAAAACCATGGGGCCTCGCCCAGTTGAAAAATTCCACTAGTGTTTTGCAATTTACAAATGGCAGATTCGTCCCACAAGTCGAGGCAATCAGATTACAATTTATTTCTTCAAGCAAGTTTACAAAGTTATGCAAATTCTCAGCATTTCCCAAAAATTCGGCAGAGTTCCGGCGTCTTCAGGCGGCAGGAAGTGCTCCGTCGGTGGTCGAGGAGGAGCTTCTTCCTTCTCCTCCTTCTTCTCTTCTTCATATCTCTCTTCACTTGAGTCCCCTTTGTGTAGAATGAGGGCTCTATTTATAGTTTTTGTGGAGTGGCATAGCCCATAAATAGGCGTGAGATCATGGGCGAATTGGGAGTGGTTTGAATGAACGGCCGATATTGAATCCTACGATCGTGCACCGTTTGTTGGAAATTTGAGGGTCTTAATGATGTCAGAATTTGGCAATCTTGGGGTCGTTGGATTCTTCTCGTCTATCTGCTCAATTCGAGTATAAGCTCATTAAAATCGAAGATAGTTTTGTAACTCAAATTGCGGTTTGAACCTTCCAACAGTGCTTCGGGTCGTTGATTCGGACTCATTTGGGCTCAGATTGGGTTGAATTTGGTGTCGTTGGGTTTGTATTTCTGAGACGCTTAGTTTGACTATAAGCTCACTGAAATTGGAGTGCAGATGCTCTTGAAATTAATTTTTGAAGTTTTCGAACTGATTTTGCCTTGAGATTCGTGTCTAATCAAGATAATTTTATGAGAATACATCTGTTGCTCCCCTATTTTCGGACGTCGTAGCTTCAGGAGCCCGAAAATACTTGTTCTAAAATTTTACACTGGTCGAATCTCAAAAAATTGTGTTCCAAAAATTAATAGCTTGCTCGAACTTGATCATATAGGCCTTGTTGAGCTCCGAAAATGTCGAAATCGAGTCCGAAACAATGAAAAATGCTGTTTTTGGCGTGGATCACGCCGTTTCACACCAGCGGTTGGCTACACTGCCAATGTGGGCCCCACACTTGCCCAAAAATAGCATTTTTGCTATTTTTAGGCCCAAAAAATTCCAAAAAAATTCGAAAAAAATTCAAAAAAAAATTAAAAATTTGGGGATCTCGAAAATTAGAATAACTCCCCCTCATTCTCTCAAAAACCTATAAATAGGCCCCCTAGGCCTTTAGAAAACTTGCACCTTCTCTCTCTTTCTCCCTCTGGCTCTCTAACGGTTGAGGCTTCCGCTATTTGTGAGTGGGAAATTTCCCCTGCTCGAATTAGTGCCCCTCTTCGCGTGAAGAAGCTTCCAGGATTTCTTCTCCTCCCTCTGGCTTTCTAACGGTTGAGGCTTCCGCTATTTCCGAGTGGGAAATTTCCCCTGCTCGAATTAGCGCCCCTCCTCGCGTGAAGAAGCTTACGGGATTTCTTCTCCTCCCTCTGACTTTCTGACGGTTGAGGCTTCCGCTATTTGCGAGTGGGAAATTTCCCCTCTTGAATTAGCGCCCCTCCTCTCGTGCAGGAGTTACTGGATTTTTCTTCCTTCCCCCATGGCTTTCTGACGGTTGAGGCTTCCGCTATTTGCGAGTGGGAAATTTCCCCTGCTCGAACTAGCGCCTCTCCTCTCGTGCAGGAGTTACGAGATTTTTTTTGCCCCTCTGTTCTTCAAGAGATTTGTTGAACTGCAAAAATCTGGCGTCGGGTAGAAATACGGCATCGGGCAGAAGACTGACGAAAATCCATTGACGGACAGAAGTCTGACGATGGGTAGAAGTATGGCGTCGGGAAGAAGACCGACGAAATTCCAATGACGGTTAGAGTTTTGATGACGAGTAGAAGTACGGCATCGGGTAGAAGACAGATGAAATTCCATAAACGGTCAGAATTTTGACGACGAGTAGAAGTATGACATCGGGTAGAAGACCGATGAAATTCTGTCGATGGTCAAAATTCCGACGACAAGTAGAAGTACGATAGAAGTCCAATGTTGTGTAGGAGTACAATGTTGAGCAGGAGACTGATGAAACTTCATCGACGAGCAGAAGTTCGACGACGAGTAGAAGTCCGACGACAGGGAGAAGTCCGACGTCGAGTAGAAGTTCAACATCGGGTAGAAGACCGATGAAAGTTCATCGATGAGCAGAAGTCCGACGAAGAGTAGGAGTCCGCTGACGAGCAGATGTCCGACAACAGGGAGAAGTCTGACGTCGGGTAGAAGTTCAGCGTCGGGTAGAAGACCGATGAAAGTTTATCGACGAGCAGAAGTCCAAAAATATTTGTTCCGAAATTTTAGACTGATTGAACTCTTTGTATAAGTGATAGATTTGTCAATCACTTGCATTCTTGGAGTCTTTATAGAGAGAACATTATTTACTCAGAATAATGTTCAGTGATGTTGACCCTTGTAAAAAGGGCTCGAGAGAATTCACAAACAATGTGAGACCTATCCGAGGTTGTATGTCGGAGCCTTTGCTCGACAACGTTAACCTGTGTGGAAGAGGTTGGGATAATCCACCAAGGATGTGAGACCTTTTCGAGGTTGTATGTCGGAGCCTTTGCTCGATGACGTTAACCTGTGTGGAAGAGGTTGAAGAATATGCCTAGGATGTGAGACCTTTTCGAGGTTGTATGTCGGAGCCTTAGCTCGACGACGTTAACCTGTGTGGAAGAGGTCGAGAGAATTCGCCAAGGATGTGAGACCTTTTTGAGGTTGTATGTCGAAGCCTTAGCTCGACAATGTTAACCTGTGTGGAAGAGGTCGAGAGAATCCACCAAGGATGTAAGACCTATCCGAGGTTGTATGTCAGAGCCCTACTCGATGACGTTAACCTGTGTGAAAGAGGTCGAGAGAATCCACCAAGATGTAAGACATATCTGATGTTATATGTCAGAGCCCTGCTCGATGACGTTAACCTGTGTGGAAGAGGTCAGATCAAATCCCCCTGGGATTGATCATCCGATGATTGAGATACAATATAAATTGTGCTTTTCTCGAATCACGGAGAAAGAGTTTGAGAAATTTTTTCTTATCTTTCATAAGAGAAAATAATATCATAACAACATGAACATTATATTGCGGTATTATGTAAGACAGTACAATAGTCCCCTAGTATGACTTAGGGATATACAAATTACAAAGTACTCAACATACGAGATATACGTACAGACATAATACAACATTTAACTTGAAAGAAGACATTAGAGATATCAAAGTGACACCCTACTCAACATAAAAGAGACAACAAGACAAGTAGTATTGCTAATACAAATGCGCTAAATGCATGATCATTTAATCTCTCAAGCCATCTGAATATTATTCAATGGTTGTCTTTGTTGTTGATTTTGCCCCCCAGCGGGTTGAGCTTTCTCTCGAGTAGATGGATCTCGAATAAATTGTCGAAGGTAGCCCTGGCAGATAAGTCTTTCCATCTTATCCTTGAGTTGCTTACAGGCTTCCGTGGTGTGACCACGACTTCGATGAAAGTCACAGTACTGATCTACATTTCCTGTGTTCGACTTCAAAGGATTCGGCCATTTCAACGTATCTTGATCTCGAACAGCCAACAACACATTTTCTTGAGATGTGTTAAGTGGTGTATACTCCTTCTCCTATCGAGGTTCCCATCGCGGTGATGGAAAGATATGAGGTAGATTATTATTCCCTTGCTTTTTCTGCTATGAGAAAGAATTGTCAATCCCAGGTACACCTTTATGCTGCCCATTGATTTGCTCAAACTTTTTCCTATGAGCACTTATAGCCTCATCTGCAGAGATTTGTTCCTCGACGCGATGGATCAAGTTGGCGTATGAATGGATGGTGTCTCGCATAAGGGTCGAATAGAAGGGGCCAGGACAAAGGCCTCCAAGGAAGACTCCTCTGAGTAATTCAGTGTCTACTCCTAGAATCTATCGAGCCTCGGTGGAAAACCCCTAAAAATACTCCTTCAACGATTCTCCCTCATTTTGGCGGATCCCAGAGAGGTGCGAAGAATCCTTAGCAATTCTTCGGTTATCCACAAACTGTATAATGAATAGTTAGCTAATTTGATGAATGAAGGGATCATTCTGGATGGAAGATAATAGAACCACGTTCGAGCCTGTCCTTTAAGGTTGGCAGGAAAGATCTGGCAGAGGAGCTCGTCCGATGCTCATTGAATATGCATGATGTAGAAGTCGATATGCTCATAGGTCGGTCGTCCCGTCGTAGGACTCAACGTTTGGTACTTTGAATCCGACCAGAATGGGTTGCAGAAGAATGGCTTCAGTTATAGGTGATGAATCCTGGAAGTTCCTCTATTGGAGAGCATGCCTCACATCTACTCGGGGGAACTCTTTTCGTACCAATCTTCTCAGTTCACGACACAAGACATTGTGAGGGAGTTTTGCAATATGTGGTTGGAGAGTGCCTTTTGGGAGATCCGAAAGAATGCGAGGCTGCCGAGTTGAGGGGGAAGGATGTGTTGAACTCGCTGTATCGGCAAGTTCATCTTCCTGTCGTGATTGAGGATGTCTCCTAGGTGGAGGAAGATGAATCTCTTCTTGAAGATGCTCGAATTGAACATCTTCAACCCTTAGTGGATCCCGAGGGAGAAGGACCTCCTCCAATGTTGGCTGTCGATCATCTCGCAAGAGTTGAAGGATCTCGTTTTTAGATTCTTCCATCTTCCGGATTCTTTCTTCTAAAGAAGGTCCCAAGGTCCCTTCTTCGGCAGCATTCTGCCCCCCAGGGTGAAAAGAGGCAGATGTTGGGCGTCTGTGATTCGCGGACTGATTTTTGGATTGGTGGGAGTTGGAGCGAGAAGCTCCAACGATGTGACTGCTACGTCTGTTAACCATCGCAGCGATACTTGAAGTTTATGGGATAGAAGTTTCCCACAGACGACGCCAAACTGTTGCTTGCTAGAATATACGCGGCAGTAGAGTTAGAAAATATTTTTCTTAGCGTTGCCCGAGTATTCAGCACACAAATAGAAAAGAGAAATGAACACCAGAGTTTTTATATGGAAACCCCAAAAAGGGAAAAAACCACGGGGCCTCGCCCAGTTGAAAAATTTCATTAGTGTTTTGCAATTTACAAATGGCTGATTCGTCCCACAAGTCAGGGCAATCAGATTACAATTTGTTTCTTCAAGCAAGTTAACAAAGTTCTGCAAATTCTCGGCGTTTCCTGAAAATTCGGCAGAGTTCAGGCGTCTTCAGGCGGCAGGAAGAGCTCCGGCGGTGGTCGAGGAGGAGCTTCTTCCTTCTCCTCCTTCTCTTCTTCTTATCTCTCTTCATTTGAGTCCCCTTTGTGTAGAATGAGGGCTCTATTTATAGTTTTTGTGGAGTGGCATTGCCCATAAATAGGCGTGAGATCATGGGCGAATTGGGAGTGGTTTGAATGAATGGCCGATATTGAATCCTACGATCGTGCACCGTTCGTTGGAAATTTGAGGGTCTTAATGATGTCGGAATTTGGCGATCTTGGGGTCGTTGGATTCTTCTCGTCTATCCGCTCAATTCGAGTATAAGCTCATTAAAATCGAAGATAGTTTTGTAACTCAAATTGCGGTTTAAACCTTCCAACAGTGCTTCGGGTCGTTGATTCGAACTCATTTGGGCTCAGATTGGGTTGAATTTGGTGTCGTTGGGTTAGTATTTCCGAGATGCTCAGTTTGACTGTAAGCTCGCTGAAATTGGAGTTCATATGCTCTCGAAATTAATTTTTGAAGTTTCCGAACTGATTTTGCCTCGAGATTCGTGCCTAATCAAGATAATTTTCTGAGAATACATTAGTGATGAAATTTATTTTGTGTATATCCTTTTCTGTGGAAGACTATATAATTAATTTGGGACTTGTGATGTGTGATGTAATGCCTGATTTACGAAAGTGGACTCTAGTTGTTGGGATGATTAATGTTATTTTTCAATTACTCTCATCCATAATTTAATTATTGCATCGATCATACATTAAGTTAAAATATAAAGTGCCTTATTACCATGATAGGGAAGTAAGGGAATATTTAGGTTAATTGAAATATAAAACTATCTTTCATAGTCATAGGATGATTAGGATTTTGGACTCTAGGGAGACATAATAATCTTAGTGGAGTGAAAGCACTACTTTAAAATATTATAAGCTCGATATAAATCTAAGAGTGTATATGATCTAATTCATAACATACTTTAGGAGAGTCAACATAGGCAGACATGTATTTCATCCCCGTCATATGTTAAGAACACTTTTATTTATTGAATTTTCATTTTCAACAATTATAGTAGGAACCATAGAAAACTTCTTCATAATTTGGGTTTGTAGGATAAGATTAGTGATTTGAGTAGACCGTGCTAGGCTAATTCTAGGATAGTTAAATTCCTCATTTGATCTATATCTTACTTTAACTTTATTACTTGTATGGTATGTACACTTGCATATAACCTAAACTTGGTTAATTCAAAATGAGTATATTTTTAATGCAGACTTAGTCTAAACTAAAGGTTGTCAAGTTTTTGGTGCCATTGCTGGGGAACTATGATCTTCTTTTTATTTACTCCATATTATTGAAAGAAAAACATATTCAATAGTGTTTTTATTATTTTATCATTTTATTTTGTTTTTATTATGGACCTATATTTATTTGTCTTGCTAAACTTCAGAGGTAGTTAAGTTAGTTTATATTTTCATTTGCTGCACAATGTATTTACATTTTTTTATGGTTGTGCATGAATTGTAGAGTCAGTAAAGGAAACCTTTTGTTTGATATAAAAATAAAGAGAACCCATAGAAAACATAGAAAAAAAACTTCAATTGTATAAATGTTCGAGCCCAATCAGGAGCCTTTCTCTCTTAAACCTTTTAGAGAGTAAGCCAATCTGATGGTAGAGGGTATCCACCAGAGTCTCCATAGGACAAACATCCATGGTAACAACTTTGAACTCAAACTCATGATCATCCATGTGGTCCAGAATTCAATGTTTAAGGAAACTTATGTTGAGCATGCCAACCTACATATAACCAGCTTCTTAGAGATCTTTGTTATATTAAAGTATAATAGAGCCTCTAATGACATTGTTAGACCTCATTTTTTTCTCTGGATAAGGTAAAAAAATTGGTTAAATTCCTTACCCTCAGAAAATTTCATCACTAGGAATGATCTCATCCACAAATCTAAGGTAATTACTTCCCTCCTTCAAACACTGCCAAGCTTAAGAATGACATATTGGGATAAGTGACACCAAATAACAAGCTCAAGAGAAGAAGACAAAACTTCTTCTTTATCATTTATGAATAAAAGGTCAATTATACTATTAAAAGAAGTAGGACTTCCTCAATAAATAATAGGTGGAAGAGGACTACTACCACTTTAATCCTGTTGTTTTTGAGAACAACATTTAGATATCTATTTAGAAGAAGATGAGGATACAAATACATCAAATGCTAAGGGATTGATAAAAGGGAGGGACCTTGATCCTAGATGGTTGACAAAACCATAGTGAAACTAGAAAAGGGGATATACACTTTAGAGGCATTCATAATAAAGATAAACAAGATGGAAATGGACAGAAGCTTCCAAGAAAGAGAGAAAAAGGACTAAGTAAAACCATTAAGAATCCTAGTTTCTAAAAATTAAGATTAGGTAAATGAATATAAATGCGTTGCATGGCCTAGATAGTTTATTCACTAAGGTTAATAGGCCTCACTAGGTCATCTCGATCAATTGGCTTGTTGAACCTTATTAGGTTTATGACATATAATCTTAATCCAATAAGACTAGAGTTAATTGGGTTGGTTTGACCTAACAATACTACCTTTATTTTATCTAAAGTTAATATTGAGTACATCTAAGTCTAATAAATATATTAAAATTAAATTTTACATCCTAATAATATATTAAACAAAATTTATACCATAATGTTTTCCTAGAGACTTCTTATACTAAGATTAACAAGCCTTAGGGCCAAATTAGAGGGTTGCTAGACTAGCAAGCTCACTTGTTAACCTAGGACTTAGTAGGTTTAGGATACTCGAGAATAGACTAAGTGCCACCATGTCCAATTTATTGTCAATAAAACTATCAAAAGCGTAGGATAAAATATATGAACATTGACTCTACTATAGGATAAAAAGAGATAAATAATAGTTAAGACAAAAAGTCTTCAATGTGATTCATGAGTTACCATCACCATGTCCAATAAAAACAAATCACCACTACCACTCCGTGTAAGCACCTTTCAAAATTCCTTTTTAACACACAAAAAATTGATTATAAAGGTGGCGAATGACATATATAATTCTTATGAGAACGTATTAAAATTAATATAATGAATATATTTGAAATTTATTCAAAAAATTTCTCATCTGATTGAGACTGGATGGCAAACCTTAAGGTTTAGCTTTACCAGGTTGATCAACCTGACTTGGTTGCCCAACTTCCTTACACATAGAACTTATCAAATGAGTAGCCCGCTAACTCACCACATTGGAAGTTACACAATAACAACTGTCTATTATGTTGTTGTGTACTCATTATCTTTAAAGTCAAATAAAAAACAACATCTCAAAAAAAATTTAATTCTCTTGTACTTTTCTCTTGTTCTAAATAATTCATTTTAAAATGCCCGTCAAGAAAAAGAGTTGATCCTTCCTGAAAAGTATTGATATTTTTTCTATTTTTTAGTAATTCTTTTCAAGTTGAATTTTTTTTAAGTACTAACGTAGGCTCAGACATCATATAGTTTCATCAAATTTGATCCAATTGTGAGATAATTGATAATGATGTCTTATATTAAGATCAATGATATGAGATATGGGCCACATGGCCCATAGAGGCTACCACAGGTTATCATTATTAAGTCATCACTGGTGGGTCCTTGTTGTTTTATTTTAATTAAGTGAGTTGGCTAGGCCAGATCAGGAGAAATAAGATCGTATTATAATGTAATTATGAAAAGATAAGATATATACCATATTTTGATAATTACAAAGCATATTCCTTTCACAGGTAGAATTGCACATCATTTATTATCACTGAAAATTGCATAAAATGCTAGAGATCACACTGCTTGTTTCCATTAAATAACAAAAGTTACAGAAAACAACATGAAATATATAAAATTCTATGTCGATGGTGCTTGAACTATAGGCTTTCCTTCCCATAAATTTTATTTTGGCCAACCTTCCCACAAAGTGAATACTGCTTATATTTTTTTTTTATGAGAAGAAAATACTGCTTATATTAGACGTTTAAGTTGTGGTGCTAAGGAAGATTTTACAAATAAAAAGATAAAATAGTAAAGTATCTAAGTAATTTGTATAGCTAAGGGAACCAAATAAAGCTTTTCTTTTCTCGGAGTAGTTATTCCGGCACTATCTTTCATGTCCATATCATCATAGGAAATGCCGGTCGGTAGTTTCCAATTGAAGCGATACACAAGATTTGCTAAAGCAAGTTCAACAATGGCAATTGCAAACTGTATTCCAGGACAAATTCTACGACCACCACCAAATGGAATATAGTGAAAATCATTACCTTTGTAGTCCACATCGTCACCTAAGAATCTATCTGGCTTAAACTCTTGTGGTTCTTTCCAATAAACTTCGTCTCTTCCAATGGCCCAAGCATTGATGAGGACCCTAGTCTTCTTCGAAATTTTATATTCTTGTATTTGACAATCTCTTAATGATTCTCGAGGGAGAAGTAATGGAACTGGTGGATGCAATCGAAGAACTTCCTTTATAACTGTTTTCATGTAGCTTAATTTGCCCAAGTGCTCCTCTCTGACTTTTTCCTCTCCATGAGCTATATTCCCCTCACTTCACTTTGCACCTTCTCCATTACTATTGGATTTCGAATGAGTTCAACCATGCACCAATCGAGAAGAGCAAGGGATGTGTCGGTTCCGGCAACAATCATATCCTTTTAAAGTACAAAGGGATGTCACTACGTTAGCTTGCCATAAGACGCAAGGATTAAAAAAATTAAGAATAACGAAAATATATCTGTTGTTTGTGAATCTTGAATTAATATAAGTGGAATTCACTTCTCTCAGTTTTACAGAACCGGCATGCAAGACTTGTGTTAATTTGCTAAATTTCTTAGAACTAAAAGTCGATAAAAAGGATGAAAAATATCCAATTACGAATTGTTATGCATAAAAAAGTTTTGGATATTTGGAAAGCTGCAAAAAACCTGCGAACTTTGTTTGATAACCAATTGTTATGCAGAAAAAACGCCCTGAATTTTTTAACAGCAGCTGTTGTTGTATTTAAAAAAAAGAGCTTGTTTAAAATAAATACCAATAAAAGTGCCTTAATTTGCTCATTTGTGAGAACAAACGGCAAGGTTGAATCTTTCTTCAACTGAAGCAGCACATCTATGAAATCAGTACTGCTCGTGGTCTCTTCTTCAGCCAATTGAGAAACATGTTCCTGAACAAACTCCCCAAGAAGTGCATCCCATTTCTCAGAATGCTTTCTAAGTTCCCTTTCTAATCCAAGGAGCACATCAAGCCGGAAAGCTGAAAAAACCTGCGAACTTTGTTTGATAACCAATTGTTATGCAGAAAAAATGCCCTGAATTTTTTAACAGCAGCTGTTGTTGTATTTAAAAAAAGAGCTTGTTTAAAATAAATACCAATAAAACTGCCTTAATTTGCTCATTTGTGAGAACAAACGGCAAGGTTGAATCTTTCTTCAACTGAAGCAGCACATCTATGAAATCAGTACTGCTCGTGGTCTCTTCTTCAGCCAATTGAGAAACATGTTCCTGAACAAACTCCCCAAGAAGTGCATCCCATTTCTCAGAATGCTTTCTAAGTTCCCTTTCTAATCCAAGGAGCACATCAAGCCACCTTAACCGGGGGAAGTAGTCCTCCAGGAAAATTTTACCAAATAAAACAAGGTTCATACGAATAAGTTCGCAGAGAAGCTTCCTTCTCTCTTCGCTCATCGATGATCCCAAAACAGATTTACATAAAACGTCGCATGTCAATGTATTCAGGATCTCAGACACGCACACAACACCATGGTTAGACGAAGCCATGCGACCAATTCTTTCGATCATCAGTGATACCTCCTGCATACGCACTAAACTGAAGGACTGTATCATTTTTATGCTGAGGAGGTTGGTAACACAGATCTTCCTGGTCTGTCTCCAATACTCTCCGTAAGGGGCTAAGGCCATATCATTGTTGTTGTAGACCAAAATCCTTCCTGCCTTAAGTGATGGCCGGCTTGCAAATACGAGATCATGAGTTCTCATGATCTCTCGAGCAGTAGCAGGTGATGAGACTACAAGAGTGGATATGCTGCCTAGTTTTAGAAGCATGAGGGGGTCCATGCTTCTTTGAAAGTTCGAAGAGCGATCGATGGGGTAAGGAGCTGATTTGGTGCAGATTACCTATAAGAGGAAGCCCAGGAGGTGAAGGAAGAAGTGATATCTTTTTTGAGATTGATTTCCGTTTATTTCTGCCTGCCAGCAAGACGAACATAGTAATCCGGAGAAGCGCTACAAGCAGCGTTGAACCCATTATGAGCATGTCTAGCATAAAGGGATGATAATATCAATTCAAGAGGAAGTTCAGAACAGTTTTATACCAGAAAAATATAATCTTAGATCTGGCTGAGGGGGCTCATTTCGGCCATGGAAAATCGATAACAATGAACTATCATATTTTTGTCCCGTGTTCCTTACGCAATGCATAGAATTTGACGGAAATTCACCCAATTAGTTTAAGATATAAGGAAACATACGACTGATTTTAGAAAAAAGCTTTCCAGTACAGTAGTTGTCCATGTGCTTATGGGGACTTTTTTTTTTTTTTTTTGAGAAATTTAGGCAAAGCCCCCTTTAATTTCATAATAAAAATTAATTAAAGTTAAGAAAATTAACAATTAGAACTCAATAATGAGGAATAGAAACAAAATTCAGTTGCAACAAAAATTTAGTAACGCTCGACATAATAATGATGAGGCAAAAGACAAATGGAGAAAAATTTAAATGTGGAATCAGAATAATCCAGCAATCAAATTTCCAACAATCGATTATGTCCATGTGACCATGTGGACATAGTTGACCGTAGAATTTAAAGCATCTCCATGTCTATTAGGATTTTTAAATACACTCATCATTGTCCATCAGAACAATTTATATGCTCCTCAACTACACAAATTTATCTCCATTTTCTTTGGTTATGTCAAAGCTTAGTCCCCTACTTGCATGGATAGCTCGAACTTTTCCATTCTTTCCTCTACATCCACATCTATCATGGGATCATGACCCATACATCTGAAAGAGCTCTTTACAACACACTTTTTCAACTCATCTATCTTCTCCCTAACCTACATCCCATCCCTGATAACATGTTTCCTTTCTGAGAAGAAGAATTGGATGAAGTGGCAAAATAATAGATGCAAGCTTTAATGGGATATGCAATTTGTAGAAGACCCTTCTATGCTAATTTACAATCAGCTATAGTCTGCAATAAAAATATATATAAATAAATCTTGTCTATAGTCCCTAAGACTTTTCCTATTTTTTAGAGAACTAAAGTAGATTTATTTTACTAGGGTTCTATGTTCTCCATAAAGGCAAGCCTGCATAGTTAATTACACATCTCAAGAGAAAATATTAAGAAAATAATAGATTAAATTTGTGGCTAAACATTTAATTATTTTAAATGATGCAGTCAAGGATTTGAAATCATAATTTATCAATAGGAATTGGATCGATCAAAATTAAACTTTTATTTCTATAATTCAATGGATCAAAAAGTGGAGAGTAATTATGCTGGTCTAGAGTGGACTGCCTATACTAGAAGCACTCTATCCTATACTACGATTGGGCTTTAATGTTTTAAAACATGATTAAATTTATGTTCAAATTAATATATTATTAGATAAATGGACTATACTCCTGGAAGGAAATACATAAATTGTGCATTTGGACTTATGTTTTTCTAGAGTGGACTTCCAGCTAACCACCTATGTTCTTTTCAAACTATGAATTCAAGTCTCTGTGTAATGCATGATAGACAAGCTCTTGTTTAATTAGGAGCGAAGGTTTTAAAACTAAGAATTTAATAGGGGTTTAAAGATGTTAGGGTTTCAAATGCACCTAACTAATATGATTTGAATTAAATTTTTCCTTAACTTTTAAGTTTTCTTATATGCCACTATTGTAATCTACATATTATGCTTTCTCAAAAATAATTCGATAGTGTAACGACCCTATATGAAAAGAATATCATACTCATCTATCTCGCTTGGGCTGTCGATAGCTTGCTGCTGACATGTGTGAGTTTAGCATCTATAGCAAAAAAGTTAATATGCATGTTATGATTATAGGAAAAGTAAATGTCGGCATTTTAAAATGTTAAATAACATAGAATCCTAGGAGCATAATGTTTATCTTGGCAAAATCAAATTTAACGCCAAGTAACCTAGAAATAATAGTTATTCTTTGCAAATCATATATATACAACCAACAATCAAACAATCAAAGTGTATATAAAAGAAATAAAGAAAATGTGCAAGTAATAAGTGCAACTTAATATACAACTCACGATTTATAGGAAAGTAAAAATGGTCAAGCTCCACCAACAACAGGCTTAAGTTTATACTCCTAAATTGATGCAAGTTTATACAAAATGAGTTATTTATTCATACTTTCTTTAGGTTTGCCAGGCTATGATTCTCCTTCGAAGGAATCCTAAAAGAAAACATCTTCAAAGAAGATTTATTCTTATAGGCTTCTATATTTTATAATAAACAACTTTATTTATGATTTTCACAACTCTATACATTTGCAACTCTTTTTTTTTAGAAGAAATGCATAATGCATATAAGGAAAAACCTAGATACAAACTACTCAATCAAAGGCACTCTATCGCATTCCTCCTTCAACAAAGCAACAAAGGAAGAAGGAATATTATTCTCACTAATAACATCCCAATAAAAATTAAACTCGCAAGCTAAGTTAGCACAATAATTTGCTAACTTTTTACATTGTCGATTAACAAAATTAAAAAACACCTTATTGAAATTCTTCATGAATAATAGGTCTTCATCTATTTGTACTCCCATCATCTTTTCCGGTATGCTATACAACTTGTAGAGAAAGTTGATGACATTTTGATTATCTCCTTCTCTGAGTATGACATTTGCATCAAACATCCAATTTTGAATAAAACTCCTCAAAGATTTAAAATCCAATAGCTCCAATTGTGCACTATCCTAATGGACATAACCACAACCAAAGGCCATAAAAAATCTACCTTTACAATCTCTAACCACTCAACCAATTCCAACTTTGTTTAATTTACATAGGGATTCATCAATGTTTTTTTTGAACCATTTGAGAGGAGGGTGACAAAAATTGAACAGTCCCAAAGATTGATTAGTACCCTAGTTACCCAAAATGATTTTTTCTTTATGTAGAATTGCCATAAAACTTATGACTCTAGCCGCAATAACAGCACCGCTTTCTTCCACATCACCATGCTTCACTCTATTTCTATTATTCCATGAATGTAGTAGCAAAGTTAGATACATCTTAGCCATGAAAGGATTCTTTACCGAAATCAATTTCAGATTCCTCATACAGTCTAAGAAACAGCTTAAAATCCGCACCATGAATCCCCATGTATTCAGCAAACTTATTACCTACAGTAGTTTCGGACTTGTACCTGTACAATGATCAATATTTTCCACCTCAAGGCAACCTCTTGGATAAAGATTTGAATAAGAAAGCCTTATATAAAAAAGAAAATTTGCAGGAATTGCATTCCTGCATAACCTCCAAATAAACAATTCAACCCGGGGATTGAGTTTAAGCTTGTACAACAATGGATCAAACTCTTCCTGCGTATTTTGAATGTACTGAGCTGCTGAAGACAATGCTGATATGGATTTTCCAGACAATTTAAACTTGTGCTCCATCCTATCTTCCTCCAATTTATGAAGTATATCAATTTTGCTATCAAGTTCACAAGCTCGTCTCCAAAGAATAGATAAAGTTTAGGGACGTTCCAAGATCCATTAACCATAAGAGATTCTAGAGTGACATCATGTTCATCCCAATTAGTAACAAACGTAGGCCATTTCTCTAAATTTTTATCAAGAATCCAGACATCCTTCCAGATATCAATCAAAGAACCTGTGGCAATATTCCACCTTAAGATTCCTTTAAGAGAATTCCACCCATCAATTATAATCCTCCATGTAGCCGAAGAACTCTTTTTCCCATCACTCATCCACCAACAATTCCCATATTTAGCCATAATGTTCCTATTAAGCAAAGAAGTTAGATTGTTTAAAAGATTCCAAGCTAATCTTGCTCTTAGATGCCCCACTTTAGACTCACTTGAAAAAGGCCCAATCCTCTATACTCCTTTGGTTTGCACAAGACATTTCAAGCGAAGAAATGAAGCCCATGAGAACCATCATGTTTATTTCAAATATAATTCCTACAAATCATATCGAACTATTTCAAAATACTCAAGCGAACCAAAGAATGAGAAGATAGAAATAAAGGGAGGGTAAGAAAGACTGTCTTCATCAAGGTTACCCTTCTAGTAAGTGAGATGAATCTGTTTCCCCATGCTTGAGTCTCTTAGAAGCTTTATCCAAAAGATTATGAAAATCAAATTTCTTAAACCTTTGCTACGGGAAAACACAGGATTACTGTCGGAGCTTCTGGCGGATATATATCCGTTGGTAATGACACCGTTGTTAACAGCATATGGTGCGACAGAATTATAACGGCATTCTTTCTGGCAGATTAGTCGTCGGTAGTTTCCTTACGCACGATACGCCGATTGTAACGTCATATTATATAAGCATATCATCCAAAGCGGTGTATTTTACGCTAGAAAATACTGATGGAGTTACTGGAGGAGTAGACGGCTGTCATTTTAAACTCAACGAATTATTACCGTCATACAAATTGCCAGAAATCTTCCCGACATATAATGCACCGAAAAATCCGCCAGCGAAACCCCTATTTCCAAACCCGAGCCCGTCTGGCTATTCATTTCCTTCCGCCATTTGTTTGAAATCTCCGCTCTGCTTCGTCTCCTTAGTATTGCCCCACTGTAGATCATCGCTGCAAATGCTTCAGGACATCCACGAGAGGTCACCGACAATCACCGTCTCCATCACCGGTGAAAGGACACAGTTTTCTGGAAAATCCAACATTAGTGTATATTGGTTATAATTAACATTCATTCTACCAAGTTCCACTAAACCCTCACCCTCAACCATGTATCAAATCTTCTAACATTTAAATAAACAATAATAAAAAATTTATGTCCTCCATTAATGCCACAAAAAATGCTTTCCACCACCATTAATAAACAAAAGTATAACATATTTGTATAAAAGAAACCACACATTAAATATATGGAGGGTGCATGAAAATTGAATTTAACCACTAACAAACTCAAAAGAAGAAGACAAAACTTCTTCTTTATCATTTATAAATAAATAGTTAGTTATATCACTAATAAAAGTAGGAGGTCTTCAAAAAATAATAAGTGAAGTAAAGCTATTAAATGATATGTAAACTAAAAGAATGTTATAGTTGAAAAAGAACTTCTACCACTAGTATTCCCTGATGTTATTGATAACAACAACTATATATCTTGTTAGTATAAGATGAGGATACAAATACATTAAATGCTAAGGGCTTGATAAAAGGGAATGACCTTGATCATAGATGGTTGACAAAACCTTAGTGAAACTAGAAAAGGAGATATGCACTATAGAGGCATTGGTGATAAAGATGAAAATGGAAAGAAGTTTCAAAGAAAGAGAGAACCTGGACTAAGTCAAACCTTTAAGGATCCTAGTATTGAAATATTAAGATTAGGTTAATGAATATAAATATGTTGCATGGCCTGGATAGTTTAATCAATATGGTTAGTTCATCTCACTAGATCATCTCGATCTATTGACAAGTTGAACCTAATAGGTTTATGAAATTTATAATATTAATCCAATAAGAGTAGAGTTCATTGGGTTTGTTTGAACTAATAATATTATCATTATTTTATATAAGGAATATATATATATATACAAAAGTGTAGGATAAAATATATTGATATTTAATGTACTATAGGCTAAAAAGTGATAAATATTAGTTAAGAATTAAAGTTTTCAATGTGAATTTTGGGTTACCATCACCATTTAAAAAAAAAAAATTCACCACTACCACTCCTTGTAAATACCTTTCAAAAGTCCCTTTACAACCAAATATATATATATATATATATATATATATTAAGGGGGACAATAACATATATATAATTCTCATGAGATTCTATTGAAATTAATATAATGAATTAATTTAAAATTTATTCGAAGCATTTCTCATCTGATAGAGGCTTGATGGTAAACCTTAAGGTTTAGCTTTACTACGCTGTTCAACTTGACTTGGCTGCCCAACTTCCTCACACATAGAACTTATCAAATGAGTAGCCCGTTAACTCACCTCATTCGAAGTTACACAATGATGATTGTGAATTATGTTGATGTGCACTTATTACCTTGAAAGTCAAATAAAAAAATTTAAAAATCTCAAAATTTTATTAATTCTCTTGTACTTTTTCCTTTTTATAAATCATTCATTTTAAAATGCTTGTCAAGAAAAAGAGTTTATCTTCCTAAAAAGGTTAGATATTATTTCTAATTTTCAGTAGTTGCATTCAAGTTGAGCTTTTTTTAATTACTAATGCCAACTCGGGCATTATATATTTCCTTAAAATTTAATCAAGTTCTGAGATCATTGATAATGATGTGTTATATTAAGATCAATGATTTCAGACCAGGCCCATAAACATGTTATCATTATTAAGCCATCACGGGTGGTCAAAATTGTTTTATTTTAAGCGAATTGGCAAGACAAGATTAGAAGAAACAACATCATATTAAAATGTAATTATCAAAAGATAAGATCTTTGCCATATTTTGATAATTACAAAGCATATTCATGATAGATAATATGAAATCTTTCATTAAGTAAATAAAAAAAGGGGTTTAGCCTGCTCATTTCATAAGTAGTATTGTACACTATTTATTAATCGAATGCTGCATACAATGATAGAGATCATGATGTTTGTTGTCATTAAATAAAAGAATTTACCAAACACAACAAGAAATACATTTAATTCTATGTCGATGGTGCTTGAATTATAGGCTAGCATTCCAATAAATCTTATTTAGGCCAACCTTCCCACAAAGTGAATACTGCATATATTAGATGTTTAAGACGTGGTGCTTATATATGGAAGTCTTTATAAATAATAAGATAAGTAGTAAAGTATCTAAGTAATTTATATAGCTAGCGGAACCAAATAAAGCTTTTCTTTTCTCGGAGTAGTTAATCCGGCACCATCTTCCATGTCCATACCATCACAGGAAATGCCGCTCGGTAGTTTCCAATTGAAGCGATACACAAGATTTGCTAAAGCAAGCTCAATAATTGAAATTGCAAACTGTATTCCTGGACAAATTCTGCGACTAGCACCAAATGGAATGTAGTGAAAATCATTACCTTTGTAGTCCACATCGTCACCTAAGAATCTCTCTGGCTTAAACTCTTGTGGATCTTTCCAATAATCTTCGTCTCTTCCAATGGCCCATGCATTGATGAGGACCCTAGTCTTCTTAGGAATGTTATATTCTTGTATTTGACAATCTTGCAATGAGACTCGAGGGAGAAGTAATGAAGCAGGTGGATGCAACCGAAGAACTTCCTTTATAACAGCCTTCATGTAGCTCAATTTGCCCAAGTACTCCTCCCTGACTATTTCCTCTCCATGAGCTATTCGCCGCACTTCACTTTGCACCTTTTCCATCACCATTGGATTTCGAATGAGTTCAACCATGCACCAATCTAGAAGAGCAAGGGATGTCTCGGTTCCAGCAACAATCATATCCTTTAAAGAACAAAGGGATGCCACTACGTTAGTTTGCCATAAGATGCAAGCCAGAAAAAAAAAAACAAAATTAAGAATAACATAAAATACCTATATTGTTTGAGAATCTTGAATTAATATATGTGGTATTTACTTTTCTCAGTTTTACGGAACCGGAATGCAGGAATTGTGTTAATTAGCTAAATTTTCTCGTACTAATAGTTGATAAAAAGGATGAAAGAAAATATCCAATGACAAATTGTTATGCAGAAAAAAAGTCCAGGATTTTTGGAAAGCTGAAAATAGCTGCAACCTTCTTTTGATAACCAATTGTTATGTAGAAAAATGTTCTGAATTTTTTAACAGCAGCAGTTGTTGTATTCATAAAAGAGCTTGTTTGAAATAAATACCAATAAAAGTGCCTTAATCTTCTCATTTGTGAGTACCAACGGCATGCTTGGATCTTTCTGCAACTGAAGCAGGACATCAATGAAATAAGTACTGCCTTCCGCCAATTGGGAAACATGTTCCTCAACAAACTCTCCAAGAAGAGCATCCCATTTCTTAGAATGCCTTATAAGTTCCCTTTCCAATCCAAAGAGCACATCAAGCCACCTTAACTGCGGAAAGTAGTCCTCCAGGAAAAATTTACCAAAGAAAATAGAGTTCATACGAATAAGTTCGCAAAGAAGCTTCCTTCTCTCTTCACTCAACGATGATCCCAAAACAGATTTACATAAAACGTCTCTTGTCAATTTATTCAGGATCTCAGACACGCACACAACACCATTGTTAGCTGAAGCCATGCGAGAAATTCTTTCGATCATCAATGATACCTCCTCCATTCGCATTAAACTAAATGACTGTATCATTTTTATGCTGAGGAGGTTGGTAACACAGATCTTCCTGGTCTGTCTCCAATACTCTCCGTAAGGGGCTAAGCCCATATCATTGTTGTTGTAGAGCAAAATCCTTGATGCCTTAAGTGAAGGCCAGCTTGCAAATACTAGATCATGAGTTCTCATGATCTCTCGAGTAGTAGAAGGTGATGAGACAACAAGAGTGGGTATGCTGCCAAGTTGTAGAAGCATGAGGGGTCCATGCTTCTTTGAAAGTTCGAAGAGCGATCGATGGGGTAACAAGATGATTTGGTGCAAATTACCTATAAAAGGAAGCCCAGGCGGTGAAGGAATAAGCGGTATCTTCTTTGAGATTGATTTCCGTTTACTTCTGCCTGCCAGCAGGACGAACATAGTAATCAGGAGAAGCGCTACAAGCAGCGTTGGACCCATTATGAGCATGTCTAGCATAAAGGGATGATAATGTAAGTTCAAGAAGAAGTTCAGTACAGTTTTAAACCAGAAAAATATATCCTATTTTGGCCAGGGAAGTCAAAAATCATGAGCCACCGTATTTTCGTCCCGTGTTCCTTACGCAATGCATAAAATTTGATGAAAATTCACCAAATTTGTTTAACTTATATGGAAACAAATGACTGATTTTAGAAAAAAGTTTTCCAGTCCAGTTGTTGCCAATTGATTATGCGGACTTTTTTTTTTGATAAATTTAGGCAAAGCAAACTTTCATTTTACTCTAAGGAAATAATTTCAATAAATTTAAAAAAATTAAAATTACAACTCAATAATGAGACGTAGAAATAAAACCTAGTTGCCACAAAAAATTAGTATTGCTCGAAATAAAAATAATGAGACAAATGACAAATGGAGAAAAATTTAAATGTGAAATCAGAATAATAGATGTTATATAATAAGCCAATGGACAAATTTCCAGCCGTTGATTATGTCCATGTGACCATTTGGACATAGTTGATTGTAAAATTTAAAGCATCTTCATGCTCCATTAGGATTTATGATGGCACTTGCCCAAGTCCATCACCACAATTTATATGCTCCTCAACTCCCAAAACTTTTCTCCATTTCGTTTGGTTATGTCAAAGCTTAGTCCCCAACTAGCATGGATAGCTCGAACTTTTCCATTCTCTTCTCCTCATCCCCATCTATCATGGGCTCGTGACACATACTTCCCCATTTGCTACCCTCTTGCTGACAATAAATTGGAAAGGGCTCATTGCAACACACTTTCTCAACTCATCTTCCTTCTCCCTAACCTACATCACATCCATGATAACATGGTTCCTTTTTCAGAAGAAGAAGTGGACAAAGGGGCAAAACAATAGATGCTAGTTTCAGTGGGATATGCAATTAGTAGAAGTCCATTTTATGTAAGTTTATATTCAACTATAGTTTATAAAATAAAAATAAATATAAATAAAACTTGTCTACAAATACAATCCTAGAGACTTTTCTTATATTTAAGAGAACTAAATTAGATTTTTTTACAAGGGTTCTAAATTCTCCATAAAAGCAAGCCTCCATAGTTAATTACATATCTCAAGATAAAATGTTAAGAGAACATTAGATTAAATTGGTGGCTAAACATTTTTTTGATTTACAATGATGCTGACAAGGATTTGAAATCATGATTTATCAATAGGGTTGATCAAAAATGAAAAGTTAATATACATGTTATGATTGTAGGAAAAGTAAATGTTGGCATCTTAAAATGATAAATACCATAAAATTCTAGAAACTTAATGTTTATCTTGGAAAATTAAGATTTAACGCCAAGTAACCAAGAAAAAACACATATTCTTCTTTGCAAATCATATATATGCAACCAACAATCAAACAATCAATGTGTATATAAAAGAAATAATGAAAATATCGATGTGATAAGTGCAACTTAATATACAACCCAAAATTTATAGGAAAGCGAAATATGACCAAGCTCCACGAAGAACAAGCTCGAATTTATACACCAAAATTGATGCAAGATTATACAAATTAAAGTTATTTTTTATCCCTTTTTTTGGTTAAAACCCACCGACGAGCTTACGTGTTAATATCAGAAAAAGGTACAAGGTTCTTAAAGGGACCTCCAGTTCACTACTGCTCCGAAGAGCTACAAACAAAATAAAAAAGAAAACTAAGAGCCGGAGTTCCCTTCTAATCCAAGTTACAAAAGACCCTAATAACATTCTACGAACAAAAAGGAAAAGGGGAGTATAAAGCACCTTCAGCATAGCCCTTTCAACCACAAACGTATCCTGCACAAAATGAGTGCGAAGCTCTAAAAACCTACAAAAAAGGCCTGCAAGGATACTGAACCAAAAATTAAATAACCAAAAGTAGACTAAAGTTGAATAGAAAAAGTTAGGATGATGGGTTAAACTCCCTAGATGAATAAACTTCAGCTTGTTTTTATGCAAAATGATAAGATAGCCTTTGTTAATCCCATAAATACTAGCCATGTTGAACAATAGACAATTGATACCTAAATACTGGTCCCGCCAATCCATCCAATACCACAAATCATAGTTAACACAGTCACATAGAACACCATTCCAGCCATTCCAAGGTTTACCCTCGTTAAGAATATGCAAATAAAGCAAAGAGGTGTTAATCATCTCCAGATTCAACCCCAAGTACTAGACAGAACTATGCTCACCATTAACCATAAAATGAGAGACATAAATCCAGCATAGAGCATAGATAAACATAGTTCTATCCAAGCCAACAGCATCAACAACAACATCCCTATTAGGAGCAGCCACGGTATTAATCAGAATGCAGGGAATGAAGCCCAAAAAACCCCATAAATGGTTGCACTTTAAAGTAAAAAACCACCTGCACCCACATAAAAGAGCACGACCGTCCAGCGCAAAAGTCCCAGCCAAAACATATAAAAAATTTAAGATACTCCATAACTTGTCCCAAATATACCTAGCGAGAACGAGTAGGGGTAACGTGAGGAAAAACCCAGTAAATAAATTCATCCTACCAAAATCAATAAACTCTGAAATAGAGCACTTGCCAAGCCGAATTAAAACATTATAAGCTATGTCAACAAAAGTTGACATAATGAAACTGGTAAGATCCAAACCTTCAGCCACCACACCAGAGAAAACAACAAGAACCGCCCAGCTAACAGAAAAAGCATCCATAAAAGGGAACATAGAAAAATACAAAGCAATAGAGTAAACAGCAAAGGATAAAGAACAATAAAAACCAGCAAAAAACAAAAACAACCCCATTAATAAAATCGAATATAAGGTAGACCCAACCGATCCAGTCTAAAAAGCCCCTTGATTTCCCTGGGAAGCGAATACTCATAGAAATCGATGAATCCAGACAAAGAACAACCCGTTTTAGCTAAGCCATCAGCCACCGCACTACCCTCACGCATAATATGGGAAATAGACTAACTGATAAGAGAAAGACAATGCTTAATATCTCTAATCTTATAGAAATTAAAGGTTAGGAGATGATTTAACTTTAATATAATGAATTAATAGTATAGCATCAACTTCAAACCAAATTTTGGAAATGCCAAGAGAGAGACATACTTGAACACCATAAAGAAGGCTATCAATTTCAGCTTGGATAGCATTAATACCAGATGATGGACCCGCATAAGCCGCAATAACCTTACCACTATAATCCTGAATAATGCCACCATAGCCCGCACTAACATTATTACTAGAACTATCCATATTAAGTTTGTAGCAACCAATCACAGGCAACCTCCAATGAATCAGCTTATCTTTACTGATGGTGAGATGAGGGGTGAACTTCAAGCCAAACTCACGAGCAACGTGAATGCAGTTCTTGAAAGATTCAGCTTTAATTAAATTAGCACCATATAGTTGAATAATCTTATTTTTCACTTTAGCAATGACATTTAAAACATTCATCACCATATTATCATGTTTAGAAGCATTCCGACTATCCCATAAATACCAACAGATAATAATAGGGATAATATTTCTAATGTGACCTTTGGTAGGAATCAACCAATCTTTAAGAAGATAAGTAATCGATTCATAGCGAGTAGTAGAAAGGACATTAAATATGTTGTCAAAGTGAATCCACACTTTAGTAGCAATCGGGCCATTGATAAACACATGGTTCAAATTCTCAATATGATAGCAACATTGACATTTAGAAATAATATACAAACCTTTTTTCACCAATAGAGAATCAATAGGTAAACAATTGTGTAAATTTCTCCAAAGAAGAAAGGAGTAAGTAGGAGGTATACTAGCATGCCAAATAGAGCCATAAAGATAGTTTTTAGGCAAATTCTGTCTAATAGAATTCCAAACTTGTTTAGTGTCAAAACTACCATCATTAGAACGATTAAATAAAATACAATCCTCATTCTCCCTGTGAATGGAGATCTTAGTGATTAAGTTAATAATAGAGTCCGGAAAAATCTTGGCAAGCAAACTAACATTCCAACCGTTATTGATAATAAAATCCTTAACTTTCCAAGTAGAAGTAGAATGAGTATATAAGAGATTATCAATAGAAAAATTATCCAACCACTTATCTTGCCAAAAAAAAAATGTTCCCCACACCCATCCCCCATTGAATGAACTCTTCGGCTTCCCACTTGATACTACAAAGCCTCTTCCAATTAAAAGAGTCCCCTTGTTTACAGAAACAATTTAAAGGGTGTTTCCCAACACAGTATTTAGCAGCCATAAATTTAGCCCATAAACTTTTATTTGCTCTGAAAGCAAACTAAAGTTTATGATTAAAAGTCTTAATCATATCAGTAAAGGTATGAAACCTAAGTCTGCCCTCATCCATAGTCCCAGCATAATTACTCCAAGATCCCCAAATGATAGAATGATTACCATCTTTGGAACCCCAAAGGAATTTATTAAAAATAATCTCTATTTTACTACATATATTAATAATAGGACATAAAGTATGCATCAAATATACAGGAATCGAGCACAAAATATGTTTTATGAGAACAAGCCTACCACCATATGAAAAAAAAAAAATTGAAAGCCCAAGAAGAAAGTTTCTTATGGATAGTCTTGAAAATCCCATCAAATAAATGCGAACGTTTCTTACCCTTAAAAAGCGGGACACCTAAATGCTTCATCGAAAAAAACGTCTCTTTTAAACCAAACTTTCTTTTAATACTAGTAACGCGGCTAGTGGAAATAGACTTAGCAGGAATAAAGCAACTCTTTGTAGAATTAAAAATTAAACCACTAGAATGCTGAAATGTATTAAGAAATTTGAAAAGGATGTTCAGCATTTTAATGGAACAATTAGAGAAAATAATAAAATCAGCAGCAAAGCTCAAATGAGTAATGGGAAAACCACCATTCATTTTATAATTAAGAAAAGGGTGAGACCTGAAAAGAATATTAATACCACGAGATAAAAATTCCACAGCAATGATAAAGAGAGCAGGAGATAAGGGGTCTCCCTGTTTGATACCGTTAGAGGACTTGAAAATGCCATGGGACTTACAATTGATAATAACGGAGAAGTAACAAAACTCAATACAGTTTTTAATGAGATTGATGAATTGCAAATTAAAACTAACAAGTTTTAAATTTTGTAAAGAAATTCCCAATTAAGATTATCATAGGCTTTAGTAATATGCATTTTGAAAATAATATTACCACTAGTAACCCTAACATTTAAATCATGAACTAACACTTGGGCAAGTAACACATTATCAAAAATAGATCTACCTTTAACAAAACTAGTTTGCTCTAAAGAAATAATGTTAGAAAGAATAAGAGCAAGCCTTCCCATAAAGATTTTAGCAATAAGCTTGTTAAAAAAGGTACATAAGCTAATGGGACAAAAATCACTCCAATAATTAGTAGTATTGGATTTAGGAATTAAAGCTATGGAAGTTGAAGTGAAAAAATTAGGGATGGGAGAACCCCCAAAAAAATCAACCACAGCATTAATAAGATCTTCTTTAATGATTAACCATGATTTTTGAAAGAACTTATTAGTAAAACCATCAGGACCGGCGACAGTATCGGAATTCATATCTTTTAAAGTATTCCAAATTTCCTCTTCAGTAGGAATATTAGTCAACATCGTGTTATCTTCATTAGAAACAAGAGTGGGAGTAAAGTAAAATTCAATATTTAACTCTGGACAAAAATTGTTATTAAAAATCTTTTCAAAATAAAGAGCACCCGAAGAAGCTATCTGATCCAGGTCAACAATCTCATTACCATCAAGGTTCGTGAGCATGTGAATAGTTCTGCTGGTTTTATTATGATTAGCAAGTTTATGAAAATAAGAAGTGTTACGATCTCCTTCCACAAGAAATTTGGAGGAAGCTTTTTGCCTCCAAAAAGATTCCTCTTTTTCTTGAAGTTTAAACAAATTTGTTTTGGTAGTATTAAGAGTAGACAGATTGGTAATAGTGGAGTTTTGCATATAAGCCAGATCAACACTATACCTCAGTCTCAACAAGCTTAATATTAGCAAAAATATTTTTAAAGATGCATTTATTCCACCACGTAAGTTTTTGTTTAAGCCTTTTAAGTTTGAACCAAAATCTAGTCATACCACAAACATTGTCAAAGGGGAAAAGAGGAGCTTCCCAATTACTCTTCACAATATTATCAAAGTTATCATCAAGGAGCCACATATTTTGAAGTCTAAAAGGTTGAAAAGTATTGTAGCTAGTAATATACATAATAATTAAAAGAGGAGAGTGATCAAATAAAGTTCTAGTTAGATGCTCAATGTGGGTATTTTGAAAGGAAGAAATCCAATGATCATTAAAGAGGATACAATCCAATCTTTGCCACATAGTGCCCTTATTCTAAGTAAAACCATTACCCGAGAACCCAATGTCATGAAAATTTCAACTTAAAATCAAATCATTGAAATCCTCCATAGCATGAAAATTAGGAGGTTTACCACCAATTCTTTCAGAAACATTAGTAATACAATTAAAATCCCCACCAACCATCCAAGGAGCATTAACGTTGGAAGCAAAAGTAGTAAGTTGGTCCCAATGAACTTTTCTCCCAATTCTACTTCAAGAAGCGTAAACAAAAGAAGCATAACTAGAGACATGATTAAAAGTAACATTAGCAAGAACTAATTGAGGTAAATCTATAAGAACATCTAAAGAAATAAACCGTTTCCAAAAAATCCATATTTTGTTAGTGCAATTAGCAAAAGCCAAATCAAAACCCAAAAATCTTACAAACCGAGTCCAATTTAGCGGAGGAAATAAAAGGCTCAAGCAAAACAATAAGTTGAATATCATTCATCCTACAAAGATTCTTAACTCTATCCTTATATAGAGAAGCACCCACCCCACTAATATTCCAAATAAGAGCTTTAACCATTAATAACAATATAAGATGCTCTAGTGGCCCTAGGGGTATTGTTGGGCGTAACCTTTTTATTCTTGCCTTTCTTTTTGGTTTGAGTTATGAAATCTTCTTCCAATTTTTTAGCCTTGTTACTAGGAGCTGACACAGAATTAATAGTAGAATCTTTTAGACATTCCATAGGTAAGAAAATGTCAATGGAACCAATTTCTCCTTCTTCCATAACATCAAAGTTTTCCTCCACATCCTTAGAATTTGGCTCATGTTCGCTATCATTTATCCCACCATTAACTTGAAGAGTAGCTAAATCAGTAGGAATATTGTTTAGGGATTGAAGATCCCTATTGTCCTCCTCCAAAAGAGAATTAACAATCAGAATATTAGCAGTAGGATCATCTCCCTTTATCATCTCAACTTCATTTTCACCCATAGTATTAGGAGTAGGGAAGTGTTATGATCTCCTTCCACAAGAAATTTGGAGGAAGCTTTTTGCCTCCAAAAAGCTTCCTCTTTTTCTTGAAGTTTAAACAAATTGGTTTTGGCAGTATTAAGAGTAGATAGATTAGTAATAGTGGAGTTCTGCATATAAGCCAGATCAACACTATCCACCTCAGTTTCAGCAAGCTTAATATTAGCAAAAATATTTTTAAAGATGCATTTATTCCACCACGTAAGTTTTTGTTTAAGCCTTTTAAGTTTGAACCAAAATCTAGTCATACCACAAACATTGTCAAAGGGGAAAAGAGGAGCTTCCCAATTACTCTTCACAATATTATCAAAGTTATCATCAAGGAGCCACATATTTTGAAATCTAAAAGGTTGAAAAGTATTGTAGCTAGTATTATACATAATAATTAAAAGAGGAGATTGATCAAATAAAGTTCTAGTTAGATGCTCAACGTGGGTATTTTGAAAGGAAGAAATCCAATGATCATTAAAGAGGATACAATCCAATCTTTGCCACATAGTGCCCTTATTCCAAGTAAAACCATTACCCGAGAACCCAATGTCATGCAAATTTCAACTTAAAATCGTATCATTGAAATCCTCCATAGCATGAAAATTAGGAGGTTTACCCCCAATTCTTTCAGAAACATTAGTAATACAATTAAAATTCCCACCAACCATCCAAGGAGCATTAACGTTGGAAGCAAAAGCAGTAAGTTGGTCCCAAAGAACTTTTCTCCCAATTCTACTTCAAGAAGCGTATACAAAAGAAGCATAACTAGAGGCATGATTAAAAGTAACATTAGCAAGAACTAATTGAGGTAAATCTATAAGAACATCTAAAGAAATAAACCATTTTCAAAAAATCCATATTTTGTTAGTGCAATTAGCAAAAGCCAAATCAAAACCCAAAAATCTTACAAACCGAGTCCAATTTAGCAGCGGAAATAAAAGGCTCAAGCAAAACAAGAAGTTGAATATCATTCATCCTACAAAGATTCTTAACTCTATCCTTAGATAGAGAAGCACCCAGCCCCCTAATATTCCAAATAAGAGCTTTAAACATTAATAACAATATAAGATGCTCTAGTGGCCCTAGGGGTATTGTTGGGCGTAACCTTTTTATTCTTGCCTTTCTTTTTGGTTTGAGTTATGAAATCTTCTTCAAATTTTCTAGCCTTGTTACTAGGAGCTGACACATAATTAATAGTAGAATCTTTTAGACATTCCATAGGTAAGAAAATGTCAATGGAACCAATTTCTTCTTCTTCCATAACATCAAAGTTTTCCTCCACATCCTTAGAATTTGGCTCATGTTCGCTATCATTTATCCCACCATTAACTTGAAGAGTAGCTAAATCAGTAGGAATATTGTTTAGGGATTGAAGATCCCTATTGTCCTCCTCCAAAAGAGAATTAACAATCAGAATATTAGCAGTAGGATCATCTCCCTTTATCATCTCAACTTCATTTTCACCCATAGTATTAGGAGTAGGTTCCTCATCACCATCAGTATCGACACACATAATAAATTGTATTCCATCTTCCATTTTTTTTCAACAAATTTTCATTTCCATTAGAGATACCTAAAGGATTAGACTCTGTGTCATTTTACATAGTGTAAGGCTTCATAACAAGAGGATCAAAATTGTTTTCCCCCAAAGGAATAGAACTTTCAAGCACATTCGTTTCTCCAACATTAGGAGCAGCCACGGTTTTTGAAATAAAATTGTACTTTTTTAATTGGGGATGAGCTACAAAACAGTCATGTAAAGCATGCCCGTGAATTTTGCAATGCAAACAAAAATATGCAACTTTTTCAAAATCAACTTTTTGTAAGTACCCAAAATTTTCAGAATCAATCCATATGTCTTTAGGGTGTTTCTTAGTGATATCGATTTCCACAAGAACCCTAGCAACATAGTGTCGTGATCGGTTTGTTGTGGCCTGGTCAGTTTGTAGAGGGCGGCCAAATATGGATCCTAATGCATGGAGAACATGAGAATTAAAAAATGCAATCATAAATTAGGGAAAGAGATCCATATATGAACAATGGGAGATTCTTCTTTGACATTAAAAAATGGAGTCCATTTGAGTAACCTCATTTGACAATTAAGGATATAATAAGTTCTCCTAGAAAACACTCTAGTATAATAAAGATCAATCGATAACTGTATGGAAACATGTATAGCATCAAGCAAGCCAATGGAGCAATTCCCAGATATTTTCAATTTAGCAAAAAAATTTCTAATCGCATCCAAATTAGGTCGCCTAACAGAAATTTCCCGACCAACATAAATTGATACGGACTAGCAAGTTTTAAAATGTCATCTTCCGACATCAAGAGCGTCGAAAAACCTTTAACAGTAGATTTAGTGAAAGAGATTACCAGAAGATTAGAAGAAGAAGGTCCTGCTAAAACATCTCGGAAAGAATGAGATGTAGAAGAAGAAATAATAGATCCAGCCAAACCTTTCAATGAGACAGCCGTATTTGATGGCGGAGCACCCCACGCACCTGGAGTTGAAGAGGTCGTACCCTTCTCCATTATGAGAAGAGAACAACAAAAGGCCAAAAGGCCAGAGCAAAATGAGCAACCAAGATGTAGCACAATGATCTAGGGCCGAGAGCGAAGGAAGACCGATAGGAAGATGAGAGAGCAGGAAGGCCGCAGAAATCGCCCTCAGAGATGCCAGAGCCCAGAAAAACCCTAGCGCAAACCAAAGAGGAATTATCCCTAGATGAGTTATTTTTTTATCCCTTCTTCAGGTTTGTCAGACTATGATTGTCCTTCTAAGGAATTCAGAAAGAAATCATCTTCAAAGAAGATTTATTCTTTTGGACTTATTTACTTTATAATAAATAATTTTATTTAGGAGTTTCAAAACTTTATACAATTATAACTCTTTACAAATTTATTTTTAAATATAAAATAAAAATACTCTATGTTTAAATAGTTGCAACTTAGTTTTTTAATTGATGATATTCTTGCAACATGTATGTTTTTATGATTCTAAATAATATTGTTTTAATTACAATTTCTCCTAACATATTTTAGATGTATTGTTTCATTGTTTGTGTGTACTAACATTTCAGGAAAATCATACTCCGGATTGTTGAAGACTTTAAATCAGATCAGTTTAGAGTTTATTGTGTACGAAGTCTGTATTTTTAATTTTATTGAGTCTAAGAGAGTGTGATTATAATTGAGTAACTGTGTACACACATATCGGGGGAGTGTTTTAAATTTGTAATTTTTAAAACTAATCGTACTGTATGAACTCAATTCGTACGAGATGATTTGTTCAGTTATTTTTCCATTCAAGTAGTCAAACGAACATAAGGCAGAAAACTTTTAAGTATGGATCATATTATACGATATCACATTCGTACATACGCCATCCAGTGTACGAGTTAGACGGATCCCTTTTCATATCGACAAACTTGAAAATTTTTTGAACGGTTCGTATCGTATGATGTCATCATCGTAAGTACGTCGTTTAGTGTACGAGTTGGACGGGTTCCTTTCATCCTGATAACTTGAATGGTTCATACCGTATGATGTCATCATCGTATGTACGCATCCAGTGTATAAGTTGGATGGGTCCGTTTTCATCTTGACAAACTTTTAAATTTTTTGAACTAATCGTATCGTATGATGTCATCATCATACGTATGCCATTATGAGTATGAAAATACAGTGTTCATCTTTGTCCCGACAAAGATGAAAAATTTTCTAACTGTTCATACAGTTCAAACTTGGTTCGTACTGACGATCATCATGTACAACATCATTTCATAAAGATTCACAACAGGTTTGTACGCAACAGTTTTTGAACTATTCGTATGTAAGAACATACAATCATACTTTACGATCGTACACGCTCAAAATTGAAAATTTCAGTTTTATGGACGGTTTTTCATGTCTTACATATAAATGTTCTTTTAAACTGAATTGTAAAGAGTTCTTCTTCGTGATCTTTTAAGAGAAAGTGAAAGAGTGCATTTGGGAGAGTATTTGAAAGAGATTTTTTGCAAGAGAAATGTGAATGGTTCACAAGGTTACTCAAAGGTAAGGATCTTTTTGTGTTTTTAGTTTTACTCTTCCTTTCTTCTTTTAAGTTGCTCGAGGGAAAGATCTTTGAAGTAAGATGAGGGTACTCTGCCAACACTTGGAGGGTGTGAATAGACCACGGTACTCTAATGACACTTAGAGGGTGTGAATAGATGATGGTAATATGCTGACACTTAGAGGGTGTGAAAGGATGATGGTACTCAAATGACACTTCAAGGGTGTGTGAAAGGATGAATGCACTCTGCCGACACTTGGAGGGTGTGAACAAATGAAGGTTCTCTATCGCACCAGGGATTGGTGGGATAGAGTTTGTGTAAAGGCTTCTCCGCCTTACTATGGAGGCAAAAGGAGAGTCACTTTGGTAATAGTGCAATACCTAAAGAGAGAGTCTTCAGGGAGTGGATGTAGATCGTATTTGACCGAACCACTATAAATCTGTGTCTTTTAATTTCTACATTTATTTATTGCACTTTGATATTTGTGGTTGAAAAACTTTTTCAAAAATATAATCATTTTTAAAATTAATTTAAAATGATTTTCTATTAAAAATATATGAAAAATTTTAAATTACCAATTCACCCACCCTCTTTGTTAGCCTTAGGACAATAGCTTAGGTTTAACAACCTATACGAAATAAACACTCTACACCTGCAGGTATTAGTATACTTGTAGTGCATTTATCTAATATCATATACATGCCACAACATATAGTGTAGGAAATTAAAAACTCACATCATCGCACATCCACCATAATATTATTCCATAATCAATAAAGTGAAGGAAAAGTAAATAAACACTCCACAAAACACTTCCACCATTTAAGCTAGAGTTGGTTATAATATCAAAAAATTCTATGTGTGTGCTAAGTTGTGTGGTTTAGTTCTGTCATAAATGGATTAAAGTTTGAATTATCTACAAATAAAATTGATTTGTTACAAGCTTTAACTATTTAGTTAAAATTAAAATTTTAATGATTTATCATTTATTAATGCATTTTATTTATTTAAGTATTATTATTAGCTTTAGGTTTTGAAGAACTATGTTAATTAGCAACTTCAACCAATTTTAAGTTATTAATTAACAATTCCTAGGCTTTAAGAATGAATGCATCGGTTTAATTCCAAAAGAATGAGAAACACCTAAAGCCAAATTTGCTTAATTATTTTTTTTAATATTTTTTTATTTTATTTAATTGATTTAAATGATTTACTAAATTGATTTAATTGAGTTTTATTTAAGGATTTGATTTATTTGAATTAAGATAACTAGATATTTATTTACAGAATTCTAAATTCTAATTTTTATTGGTTAATTTTAATAATTTTAATTTTTTTTAATTTTTATTTTATTTCAAAATAAATTTCTTAATCTATTTAATTTTTATACCCAGTGATGCCAAATATCATGAAATTTCCACCATAAATTATTAATAACCTAAAATGAAACTCTTGAAAATTTTGAATCATTTTGATTTATATTTTAATTTTGATGATTTTATTTATTATTAATTTATGTTTTTTTTTGTTTATTAGAACTATTTAAAGGAATTTATGATAGGAATTTTGTTTTTCCTTTATTATACTTTTGATTTTATGAGTGGACTTATTTCTATTTTTATTTTAAATTTATTTTTAATGATTTATTACTATTCCTTTTTTTTAGATAAAACTCAATAACAAACTTATGGGTTAATTAAAAAAAAAAAGGTTACAAGTTTTTAGGAGGATTTTTAGCTCGCAACTACTCGGAAGAGCTACAAAATAGGTAAAACGAAAACCTAAGAGTCGAAAGTCCCCTCTAAGAACCAATACAAAAGAAATCTTAGTCAAATTCAAGGTCAACCAGGAGCCCACACCCAAATGAAAGAGATCCAAAATTAGTAATCCACCCAATCATCCTGTAAAAGAAATTTCCTACAAAAAATTGCAGCAGGCAATGTAACTGTAAAATGGTATATTTGAAAAGGCAAGAGATAAAACATAAAGGAATAAATGCAAAGGTAAATAGCAATGTTGAGGGAGCACAATCCATATCTATAATCACCTTACACCGGGTAGAACCAAGAAGTATAACATCAGTATACTATAAGGCACAAATGAGTAAAATGGTGTTAAGGATATCACTAATAAAATCACAATTAATAAGAATATAGGTAATCTAATTATGCATAGTTACATTCCTGAACATCCTCGTCCACCCATAAAATAATGAAAATCCAGAACAACAACAAACCCTAGTAGCAACCGCACGATAAGGCAGACAAAAAATAATCCACCTAAATAGGCCATGAAGACTAGACAACCCAAAATTAGAAAACCGAGGAGAGAGTTCACACATAAGAAAAAAAACAACATCACAATTACCATAATAAAATCAAGTAGCACAGAATCGAACAACTCAAGGATAAAAGGCTTAGAAAAGACCCTGGAATCCATAATAAATCCAATGTAGAAATGATGTGGACTAAATAAGCACAATAGTAGATAGCTCCAAGGTAATATTAAACATGAGAAAACCAAAATTTTTTTAAAAAGTGTCACCCATAATAGGGAAGGGTGAGATGAAAAGTAACTTGATTATCTACAATTACTATCCCAATGAAAACTATCCTCCATAGCAAAATAACAACATAACCTTGGAGATAAAAATAGAAAAGGTTATCCATCCATTTACAAAGCCAAGCTAGGAACATAAAATAATAAAATGGAAATAATAACAAAAAAGCCCAAATCACTAAGCCAATATAAGCAAAGAGTCCAAACCCAAGTCACAATAGAGGTGTGAAACAAACTACAATAGGTTGGGTAAACTAGCTCAGGAATGTGGTATCTGCTAAAATATCATGCAAATAACTTAAATGCTACTTGAAAACTATCAAAAATTGATACAATAATAGTAGGAGAAAATTATAGTGAGGAAAATCACTATCTTAGTAAAATAAGCAACAAAGGGTAACTTACCAAACCAGAATGAACTCAGAGATGTTAATAATAGAGCAATAGAAAAATTTCACAACTAGATAGTTCACCACCACCTAATACTTCATATAAGAAGAACAAAGAAGCATTAGATTATATATCAGAAAACTAATACTAGCACACACAAGGAAATCTGTACAACAACAAGACACAGCCTTGTAATACCAAGTACAAATACAACAATGAAGTTACTATAGCTAAAGACTAAAATCTTTCTATTGGCATGTAAAGGATGAGATGCACAACAAATAAGTATAATATTAATAGTAAAAAAATTACAATCACGGCTAGTAACAACCCAACAAGAATAAGGTGGTAGGATAAAAACCAAGAGGTAGGATAGAAGAGAAAGACAAACAAGAAGCATTAGAGAGTAAATATAAATAGTTGAACAAATGGCTTCAGAATCATGAAAAAAAAACACCCAAAAAACATAAATTATCAACAAGGAACAAAAATACATAGCTAAGAAAATCCACCACATATGGAGAAAAGCACCACAAAAAGAGGGTTAAGTTCTAACATAGGGAAAACCAATTTTATGTAGCCTAACATAGGCTTTCATGATAGCATGTACGGTATCATAAGTAAATTCCATGAGGGAGGTAATAGTACAAAAATAATTAGCTAACCAATCTGCACAAGTATTCCCTTCTCTGAAAATATATGAAATTTGAAACTTAAAAGAGTACAAAATTAACTTAATGTATCAAAGAAGATAGAAAATGTTAGGATTATCAATATAGGTATCACAATCCTTCAAACAATAAAGAATATAAGTGCCATCACTTTTAGTTTATATGTCACTAATACCAGGAGAAAAATACAAATTAAGGCCATTGTAGATTGCAAAATGTAAACAAAAGAAATAACGGAGCACTTATTTAATGGCGAACCAAAGCAATAATAGTATTACCCAAATCAAGCACCAAAACCACAACCAGATAATTAATAGAGCCATATATGTTTTATTTAAAGAATGGAGGCATATGTATGATTCAATACACTAACTTAGGACTATTAATAGTAGTAGTCCCACAAATTCTAATACAAAAATTCTAATCAACAAAAGTGCATCCACAAAAATTATTAATGCCTACAAGCTTAGCAAAGAAAAGCTTCAAAACTTTATCTTTAACCTTATCAATAATAGACCAATGATCCGTACATTAGTTGTTAAACATTAACTCATTTATAGAAAACCAGAAAAACAACTTGATTAGGGAAGAAATCACATTCTTAATGTGACCTTTGGTGTTAGCAAACCATCTATTAAGCTTAAAAGAGGTATTAAAATTATCGATTCTTGTTAAATCTTAATTAGTTTGTTAAACCTAAGTTAATGTCCCAAGGCTAACCAAAAGGTAGGATGAATTGGTAATTTAAAAAATTACTCTTGGATTAAAAATTTGAATTTGATTAATGATTCATAGCAAGTTAATTTTAAAGTTTTCAAAATAATTTTTCAACCACGGAATAAATAATTTATAGCAAGTAAGTAAATAAGTAGCAAAAATAAAAGACATAAAGATTTATAGTGGTTTAGTCCAACACGACCTACATCTACTCCCTGAAGCCTCACACTTCAGGTATTGTACTATTACCAAAGTGACTCTCCTTTTGCTCCCATAGCAAGGTGGAGAAGCCTTTACAAAATTCTCTTCAACTAATCCCCGGTGCATTAGAGAACCGTCATCCTTTAACACCCTCCAAGTGTAGGCAGAGAACATTCATCCTTTTATACCCTCCAAGTATAGGCAAAGAATCTCAGGCTGTTCACACCCTACAAGTGTAGGCAGAGAACCTTCGGTTCTCACACTCTCTAAGTGTAGGAAGAGAACCTTTGGTTGTTTACACTCTCTAAGTGTCGGCAGAGAATTAGATCTTCTTAAAAGATCTTCACACAAGCAATCTAGAAAGATAAGAGAAAGAGTGAAGAAACACAAATCACACACAAAGATCCTTACCTTTGAGTAACCTTGTGAACCCTTTGCGCTCCACTAGGAAGAAATCTCTCTCAAACACTCTCCTTCAATTTCCCTTTACAAGTCACAAAGACCAAATGACAAAAGGATTAAGTGTCAGTTTTTAGTAGACCTTTTATATAAAAGATACAAAAAAATTAAATTTTTCAATTTTGACTATCAATGATCGTACCATACGATCGTATATTCATACGTACGAACAGTTCAATTACTATTGCATACGAACTCAATGTGAATCAGTACAAAATCATTTCATACATGGTCATTGTCTGGTATGAACTGTATTTGTTTGGTATGAATAGAAAAAATTTCAAAGTTCTTATGTATGAACCATCAGGATGAAATAAACAAAAAAAGACCATAGCCCTTTATCCCAGAATAATAAAAAAATATCGTCTATAAGATCTTCGTTCGAGGATGAACCAAAGCCCATCATCCTGGTATGATAAAAAAATATCAACTGTACGATCTTTGTTCGAGGATGAACCAAAGGCCATCATCCTAGTATAATAAAAAATATTGTTTGTATGATCTTTATTTGAGGATGAACCAGAGGCCATCATCCTGGTATGATAAAAAATATCATACGTACGTGTGGACCTCCGAAAGAACACCGTGTGAACGGGTCAATTGGAAGGGACAGATTGGATCGTGCATGCGACTAACCATTGAGGATAGAGGCTCTCGCCAACACACCTCGATGGGTAGCAATATACACGACCTAGTCACGGGTTTCCCCACCAAATATAATAGTTCGAATGGGATTTTGTAGATGTGGGACCGAGTTTCCTACAGGCGCAAGCCCCCATGGTTAATTACATCCCAGGCCAGAGCCTGAGAAAACTATCGATTAAGGATCATACATTATCCTCTCCTAAAGTGGGATTAGCACATGGGTATAGACTAGGAAATCCTATTCAAAGAGGAGAAATGTCCGAAGGGTTGAATCAACATGTGTGGCTCATACCAGCATTCGGAGGCTCTAGGGTACTAAAGAGAAACTGGAGAAAATAAAAGTCAAGACATCCAATCACATGCATGAGAGAAGGGATGGAGGTGGCGTGATCCTGTGACGCGGATAAGTAGGATTTATAGTCCCTGAAAGGGAGGGACCTACCTACTATTTAAGGCATACTACGAGATCGAATGTAGTAGCCTCGAATCCTAGATCTAGGTTGGGCTTAGTACTCTACGAAACACTAAGACCCGTATCCTAACTAATGTAGTGCAAAACCTGGACTTATCCCCGCCTGGATTGGGGGAGCCAGCTAACCACCTAATCACTTTAAAATCATGATATCAAGTCAATTATGAAAGATGGGTGGGAGGTACAGTTCTTTGGAAATAGGACCGACATCTAGAGAATTTCCTAAGTGGTCCCAGACTTATGTTGGGTAAATGCTCCTAACTAATGTAATTAAATTTTAATTAAATTGGTTTCTAATGCAATGCATGCTAATTGAAATGTCAGCTCATGAATGCTATGGAATTTTAAAAAATAGGCTTATAGAAAATAATTTTTTGCTTCATGATAGCATGTACGGTATCGTAAGTAAATTCCATGAGGGAGGTAATAGTACAAAAATAATTAGCTAACCAATCTGCACAAGCATTCCCTTCTCTGAAAATATATGAAATTTGAAACTTAAAAGAGTACAAAATTAACTTAATGTATCAAAGAAGATAGAAAATGTTAGGATTATCAATATAGGTATCACAATCCTTCAAACAATAAAGAATATAAGTGCCATCACTTTTAGTTTATATGTCACTAATACCAGGAGAAAAATACAAATTAAGGCCATTGTAGATTGCAAAATGTAAACAAAAGAAATAACGGAGCACTTATTTAATGGCGAACCAAAGCAATAATAGTATTACCCAAATCAAGCACCAAAACCACAACCCAAATAATTAATAGAGCCATATATGTTTTATTTAAAGAATGGAGGCATATGTATGATTCAATACACTAACTTAGGACTATTAATAGTAGTAGTCCCACAAATTATAATACAAAATTTCTAATCAACAAAAGTGCATCCACAAAAATTATTAATGCCTACAAGCTTAGCAAAGAAAAGCTTCAAAACTTTATCTTTAACCGTATCAATAATAGACCAATGATCCATACATTAGTTGTTAAACATTAACTCATTTATAGAAAACCACAAAAACAACTTGATTAGGGAAGAAATCACATTCTTAATGTGACCTTTGGTGTTAGCAAACCACCTATTAAGCTTAAAAGAGGTATTAAAATTATTGATTCTTGTTAAATCTTAATTAGGTTGTTAAACCTAAGTTAATGTCCCAAGGCTAACCAAAAGGTAGGATGAATTGGTAATTTAAAAAATTACTCTTGGATTAAAAATTTGAAATTGATTAATGATTCATAGCAAGTTAATTTTAAAGTTTTCAAAATAATTTTTTAACCACGGAATAAATAATTTATAGTAAGTAAGTAAATAAGTAGCAAAAATAAAAGACATAAAGATTTATAGTGGTTTAGTCAAACACGACCTACATCTACTCCCTGAAGCCTCCCACTTCTGGTATTGTACTATTACCAAAGTGACTCTCCTTTTCATCCCATAGCAGTGTGGAGAAGCCTTTACAAAATTCTCTTCAACTAATCCCCGGTGCATTAGAGAACCCTCATCCTTTAACACCCTCCAAGTGTAGGGAAAGAACATTCATCCTTTTATACCCTCCAAGTATAGGCAAAGAATCTCCGGCTGTTCACACCCTAAAAGTGTAGGCAGAGAACCTTCGGTTCTCACACTCTATAAGTGTAGGAAGAGAACCTTTGGTTGTTTACGCTCTCTAAGTGTCGGCAGAGAATTAGATCTTCTAAAAAGATCTTCACACAAGCAATCTAGAAAGATAAGAGAAAGAGTGAAGAAACACAAATCACACACAAAGATCCTTACCTTTGAGTAACCTTGTGAACCCTTCGCGCTCCACTAGGAAGAAATCTCTCTCAAACACTCTCTCACACTCTCCTTCAATTTCCCTTTACAAGTCACAAAGACCAAATGACAAAAGGATTAAGTGTCAGTTTTTAGAAGAACTTTTATATAAAAGACACGAAAAATTATCCAGAAAATTAAATTTTTTAAATTTGACTATCCATGATCGTACCGTATGATCGTATATTCATACGTACGAATAGTTCAATTACTATTGCATACGAACTCAATGTGAATCAGTACAAAATCATTTCGTACATGATCATTGTCTGGTATGAACTGTATTTGTTTGGTATGACTATGAATAGAAAAAATTTCAAAGTTCTTATGTATGAACCGTCACAATGAAATAAATAAAAAAAGACCATAGCCCTTTATCCTAGAATAATAAAAAAAATTTGTCTATAGGATCGTCGTTCGAGGATGAACCAAAGCCCATCATCCTGGTATGATAAAAAAATATCAACCGTACGATCTTCGTTCAAGGATGAACCAAAGGCCATCATCCTGGTATAATAAAAAATATTGTTCGTATGATCTTCACTCGAGGATGAACCAGAGGCCATCATCCTGGTATGATAAAAATATCATACGTACGATTTTGTCCGAGGATAAACCAGAAGCCATCGTCCCAGTATGATAAAAAATATTATTCGTACAATCTATACTTAGAAAATTTTTTATCATTTCTATTCGCTCCATAGCTCGTTGGGGAAAATAACTGACCAAATTATCCCATAAAAAATAATACCATATTATACGATCAATTTAAAAATATGAATTTTAAAACTCTCCCCCGGTGTGTGTGAGCTCAGTTACTCAATTATAATCACACGCTCTTAGACTCAATAAAAAAAGAAATGCAGACTTCAATTTACAATACAGTCTAAACTGATCTTTATTTGAAGTTTTCAACAATCGAGAGTATGATTTCTCTGAAATATTAGTACACACAAGAGCAAAATAATTCTTCCAAAAATATGTTTGGAGAAATAATAATCAAAGCAATAATATTTGGAATCATAAAAAACATGCAAGTTGCAAGAATATCAAACATGCAAAACAAAATAGCAAATATCTCAATAATCTTCCACTTTTTGATGATGGCAAAATCATTATTGTTGGGCTTCATCTATAGGTTGACCAGTCATGATAAGGTAAGTGACAGTGGAAAGAAAAGAAGTAATATTGATACGATTACTAGCTTTAGGAATTATGGAGGTTCTAATAACATGCTGGATGATCCTAGTATTTTAGTTTAAAGTGAATACGTTAGGTAAATGCACACTTCTCTAATCCCTTTAATCACTTTATTTATTTCAGTCCAGTCAAAATCAAAGTGTGGGCTCTTGTTCCTTGAGTCCTTAATTGCAAGATTTTTCCCAAATCCTCCTTGGTTATATAAACCAGTTTCTTCAGAACATAAGACATAATCCTACTTTGGTCAGTGCTAAAGGTCATATTGGCAAGAAAGTAGTGAAAAGTGTCCTTGTTGTAGTAGTGAATAAGATTTAGGATAAAAGTTAATTGGGTGTCAGCAAAAAGAGGCATTACTTGAAAGTTTATGTTTTATTGGGGAAGTATTCTAGAAGGTGTGATTTTGGCAGAAACAAACCTAAGAAATGATTCCTCATTAGTTCTAGATAGAAAGTTATGTTCATCATTCCTAGAAGACAGACCCTTAGTAAGTCTACCGCTCTTGCCAAAACTTGTGATTGAAGGATTGAAAGATGAGAAGGTTTTGAAAGGCTACTGAAGTGAATGAGATTTGAGTTTTAAAGCCCTTCTAATTAAAGAAAGTTGATCTTTCATACTTATGAAAAGAGTTTTGTACCGTACGATGCTTATGTTCGTACGTATGAAAATAAATATCATATTTACAAATAAATACATTCAAAATGAAATGACTTTTCGTAATCACATAATTTATGAGGGATCCTTTCGTCAGACTTTTTGACCATACAATTGTACATACAATTAGGTGTTCAACAGGGAAAATCAATTATTTAAGATCTTTTTTAAGAGGGTTTTAATCATCCCTCCACATCGAATGCCATGTGTTTATATGTACGAACTCCATGTTCAAATGTACGATCAATTTTAATAACTGATTCTGCCCATATAACTATCTATATGCAAACATACAAAGTTATACAGATCGTACGGGATGATATGAATATCGTACAGTACGATATGTATAAAAAAACAAAATGATACACTAACAGTTCAAAATTACAATCCACATGCTACATAATTCGTATAGTATAAAAATAATTTCATACAGTACGAATATATCACATAGAAGAATTCGCACGATCGATCAAAAATAGAAAATCTGATGTGAAAATATTTCAAAAACACAAAAAAATAAAAACACATAAATAAACATAAATATGCATATAAAAATTAAAAAAACATAAAATACACAAACACACATATCATGTTTGTAGAAAATTTTAATTAAGTATTCAGGTCAATCACACCATGCCTTATTCTTAATATACTGAAAGTATCAAAGTTTAGTGGTTTTATAAAAATGTCTTCAAGTTGATTTTCAGTTGAAATATGATTCAGTTCAATTTCTCATTTGGATACATGATCCCTTGTGAAATGATGCCATATGTCTATATACTTGGTTCTAAAATGTTGAATAGGATTATTTGAAATGCAAATGGTACTAGTATTATCTTAAAAAATTGAAATTATGTCTATTATAAATCTTAAATCAATCAACTGTTATTTCAGTCAAAGAACTGAATTATGATACCAAATTCCTAAATTCTGAGTTCCCAAGAGATACCTCAAAATGCTTTTTACTGTTGTCAAATGTGATTCTTTTGGATCTAATTGAAATCTAACACACAAATAAACACTAAACATGATATTAGGTCTACTAGTAGTCAGTAAAGCAAAAATCTAATAATTCTTCTAAATTTTTTTTGATCAACAGATTTTTTCTTTGGGTCCTTATCCAACTGAACTGAGAAACTCATAGGTGTACTATCAGGTTTAGCATTGTCCATTTATACTTTTTAGGGATATCCTTAGCATACTTTGATTAACTAAGAAATGTTCCTTCTTCAATTTTCTTAATGCTAAAACCTAGAAAGTAACTTAGATCTCCCATTAGACTCATCTCAAATTCACTACTCATTATTTTAGAAAAATCATCACAAGGATTTTTTTTTGTAGATCCAAAGATGATATCGTCAATATAAATTTGTACAATGAGTATATCGTCTCTCAATTTCTTCAAAAAGAGAGTAGTGTTCACACTTCTTTTTTTAAAAGATCTCTCAAGCAGGAAGGTGGTCAACCTCTCATACCAAGACATAGGTGCCTATTTCAATCCATACAATACCCTTTTCAATTTATAAACATGATTTGGGTATCTTTAATTTTTAAAATCTGGAGGTTGTTCAACATAAACATCCTCTTGAATCATCTCATTCAAAAATGCACTTTTAACATCCATTTAAAATAATTTGAATCCTCTAAAAAAGGCAAAGGTTAACTAAATCCTAATTAATTCAAGTCTCGCTACAGGGGCAAAAGTCTCCTCAAAATCAATGTCTTCAATCTGATTATACCCCTTAGCTACCAATCTAACCTTATTTCTAATGACAACTCCTAAGTCATTCATTTTATTCTTAAATAGCCACTTAGCACCAACTACACATTGATCCTTTGGCCTTGCAATTAATTCCCAAACATCATTTCTTATAAATATATTTAGTTCTTCTTGTATTACAAAAATCCAAAATTTATCGAAAAGTGCTTGATCAATATTTATGGGTTATATCATAGAAATAAAGGATGAATGATTGACCTCTTTACTTAATCCATGCATAGTCCTAACACCCTCAGTAGGTTCACCTAAAATCAATTCCTTTGGGTGGTTTTTAGAAAATCTCAAATCTCTAGGCAACGGGTTTTTTCTATGTCCTACTTTTCATCCAAAGCAATTTTCTCAATCTTTTGGGAGTATTTTCTATCTCATCCTCTTCCTAATTTGGCTCTTCCAAAGTTTCAGATTCATCAAATACAATATGTGTGGTTTCTTCAACTACCAAGGTTCTTTTGTTGAACACTCTATAAGATTTTCCAACACTAGTGTATCCAAGAAAAATTCATTCATCTGATTTTGGATCAAAATTTTCTAAGGTAGATTTTCCATTATTGTGTATGAACACCTTACATCAAAAAATATGCGAATGTGACAAATTAGGTGTTCTCCCCTTAAGTAGCTCATAGGGTGTTTTATTCAAATTTGATACGATGTTAACCCTATTAAGAATATAACATGTAGTGCTAACAGCTTCAACCCAAAAATAATTAGGAATTGAATATTCTGCCAACATGGCTCGAGTGGCTTCTATAAATATTCTATTATTCCTTTCGACTACCCCATTATGCTGAGGGGTTCTAGATGCTACATCAACACAACCGACAACAGCCACCAAGAACGAACCAATCAATGACAATAAAGCAATAACACCAACTACCTCCTCAATAGTACAAGAGTCAGTCACTTCACAAGAAAATTCATACAAATTGAAATTCGCCACCACACCCATCATACTGGCAAGAACAACACCAGTAATAATCTAATGAAAAGCCATAACACTAACAACCACCTCAAGAAGCCCATAATCGACTTCATCATTGCCAAAGCCAACCAAACTGCCAATCATCACCACTCTCATCACATTGACATGAAAAAAACCAAAAAACTTCAAATCCTTCAAATCTTTAACCAATAAGACTTGATCTTCAAAGAACAACTAAAAAACAAGTGACCAAAGAACCACCTCGTCATTACAAGCATCAACCAACAATGTCCTCAACATAGTCGATCCATGGGCTGACCCTTTAGACGATCCAAAAAATATTGACAAAGCAAAAACAACGCTTTCAACATCAATAGGCCAATTTATAGAATCAAGAAAATTCATATACCAAAGAAATCCCAAACTCCAGTTAACGTACATAAGACAGAAATTTGCCCCAGGATTGCCACTTGGATAATTCAGAGCAAGAACCTTTCCAATGAAAAACTGAAGGAAATTCAAAATCACCCTCAACGGAGAGTGCAGATTGAAGACAGAAGTAGGAAATCCAAACCAAGAACCTCCGTCGGCCACATCGGATCGACGGAGTAACACCAGAATCCTAAGAGAATCCAAAATCGCCTTCAGAATCATGTTCCTCTTCCGTTCAGACTTGCCAAAACATATGTATGACATTTTAACTTCGCAAAGCAAATCGATCAAGATTGCCAAGATCACCAAAATACCTAGATCGCCTCGTCTCAGGAATTATTCCACCAAAACCAATTTTAAATCGCTCACCTTTACAAAAACATGCTGAAGGAGAACCTCAGGTAGATAGAGATCCACCGAACTCCAAAGCAATGCCAATCCACCTCGTCATTATAAACATCAACCAACAATATCCGCTCCTCTCCCCTCCTCCTATTTTTCATTCCATCAAAAATGACAGAGACGCACCAAGGACCTACGTCGGCCATACAAGGTGAACGGAGAACCACCGATCGCCTTCGTTCCGTCAAAATCGCTCTTCTCCGCTTCGCTCGCCTTCGCTCTGTCTCGAATGTTCTTCTTTCAAAATTCAAATAGTGCTATCTATTCTCTGAATCATCCTTAAATTTTTTAAGATCTTTTTCCAATTAAGCGTAGGATGATTTCAAAATCTCATTCTCCTTATTCAAGTTATCGAATTCATCAAGTAAGCTCATGTAGTTGTCATCTATTAATGCATAATCTTTCCTAAGAATTTTGGCTCTCTATGCAGTTCTTGCGATTCCAAATTTAGACTAGCATGTATTTTATTTAGCTTCTTATATGCATCATGTTTTCTTTCAAAAACTTTAAAAATTTCAGTATAGGTTAAGTCACATATCTCTTCTTGATCTGAATGATCAAGATTATCAGCCATCAAGCACAAGTCGGTGACTTCCTCCTCCTTTTCAATTTCTTATGAATTCGAAGCTGAGTCTGCCCAAAAAGCTCTTTGGAATCTCTTTTTTCCCATCTTTTCTTTTGGTTTCTCCTCTGCCTTCACCTTACTAGGAGTAGCTTTTAAGTTTGGATATTCTGACTTTATGTGTCCATGTTTCCTGCACTTATAGCAAATAATATCATTAGAAACCTTGATATTCCTATTGAAATTACATCTGTTCCATTATTGGTGTTTCTTTTGCTTTCTCTTCAGAAAGCTTCTAAACTGTCTAGTCATCAAAGCTATATCATCTTCATCCTTAGGTTGTGATAGATTACTCTCCGACTCGTCCACTTTAAGTGCAATATTCTTCTCCTTTCGTTGTTCACCTGCATCAATCTTCCTTTGACTCACTCCTTGCTCGTAGGTAATTAGTGAACCAAGAAGATTATTAATAGAGTAAACATCCAAATCTTTAGACTCTATAATTACACTAATTTTAGCATCATATGTAGTAAATAAATAATATAGAATCTTATTAATCATTTTAGCGTTCATTAGTTCCCTACCCAATGCATGTAAAGAAGCGACTATTTGTGTGAATCTTGTGTATCCAGTTTTCAAATGTAGCCATGCTCGTTAATAAAAAAGTAGTCTAAACTTATGAATTTGAAACAAAGCTCTGATATCACTTATTGATTCTTGTTGAATCTTAATTAGGTTGTTAAACCTAAGTTAATGTCACAAGGCTAACAAAGAGGGGGGGGGTAAATTGGTAATTTAAAAAATTACTCTTAGATTAAAAATTTGGAATCGATTAATGATTCGTAGCAAGTTAATTTTAAAGTTTTCAAAATAATATTTCAACCATGGAATCAATAACTTGCAGTAAGTAAGTAAATAAGCAGTAAAAGTAAAAGACAAAATAATTTATAGCAGTTCGGACAAACATGACCTACATCCACTCTCTGAAGCCTCCTACTTCAGGTATTGCACTATTACCAAAGTGACTCTCTTTTTTCTCCCACAACAAGGCGAAGAAGCCTTTAAAAAACTCTCTTCCACCAATCCCCGGTGAGCAGAGAACTGTCATCCTTTCACACCCTCCAAGTGTAGGTAGAGAATCTTCATCCTTTCATACCCTCCAAGTGTAGGCAGAAAACATTCGACTGTTCACACTCTCCAAGTGTAGGAAGAGAACCTTTGGCTGTTAACACTATCTAAGTGTCAGTAAAGAATTGGATCTTCTTAAAAGATCTTAACATGAGCAATATATAAAGACAAGAGAAAGAGTGAAGAAACACAAATCACACATAGAGATCCTTACATTTGAGTAACCTTATGAACCCTTCACGCTCCACTAGGAAGAAATCTCTCTCAAACACTCTCTCACACTCTCTCCTTCAATTACCCTTTTACAAATCATGAAGACCAGAAGAAAAAAAGATTAAGTGTCAATTTTTAATTGACCTTTTATACAAATGAATAAAAAACCATCCAGAAAACTAAATTTTTCAAATTTGACCGTCCACGATCATACCGTATGATCGTATATTCATACACATGAACAGTTTAAATACTATTGCGTACAAACTCATTATGAATTAGTATGAAATCATTTTATACACGATCATCATCCAGTACGAACAGAAAATTTTCAAAGTTTGTATGTACGAAATGATTGAAAATAGACCAGAGCCCTTCTTCCCGGAGCGATAAAAAAAATATTATCCATATGATCTTCATTTGAGGATGAACCAAAGCCTATCATTCTGGTATGATAAAAAATATCATCCGTATGATCTTCATTTGAGGACAAACCAGAGTCCATTGTTCCAGTACGATCAAAAATAAAGTTCGTACAATCTTTGTTCGAGGATAAACTAGAGGCCATCATCCCGATATGATCAAAATTATTTTCCATACAATCTTCGTTCTAGGACAAACCAGAGGCCATCATCCCGGTATGATAAAAACTATAGTTCATACAATCTATACTTAGAAATTTTTTTGTCATTTATATTTGCTCCATTGCTCGTTGGGGAAAATAACTGACTAGATCATCCTGTACGAAATAGTATCGTATTGTACAGTCAGTTTAAAAATATGATTTTTAAAACTCTCCCCTAGTGTGTGTGTGATCAGTTACTCAATTACAATCACACTCTCTCAGACTAAATAAAATGAAAAATTTAGACTTTAATTTACAATACACTCTAAACTGATCTTGATTTGAATTCTTCAATAATCCGGAGTATGACTTTCTTGAAATATTAGTACACACAAGGGCAAAGCAATTCTTCCAAAAATATGTTTGGAGAAATAATAATCAAAACAATAATATTTGAAATCATAAAAAAATGTACAAGTTGCAAGAATATCAAACATGCAAAACTAAATAGCAACCATCTCAACAAAAAATTACCACAAAATTATTAGACCCAAAAAGATCATCAAAATAAATCCAAACTTTAGCAGCAATAGGACAAAAAATAAAGACATGGTTCATGTTATCCACATAAGAACAAGATTGATAATGAGAGGGTAAGACAAAACCTTCAGTTAAAAGAATATCATCCGAAGGAAAATACTTGTGCAAAAGACTCCAAATGAAATCCACAATGGAAGTACGAATGCTCTTATGCCAAATCATAGAAAAAATTAAAGAGATAAAGTTTTTAATTCTAAAAAAATTCAATGAATTTTTAATATTGTGTTAGAAAGCTTAAATATATAAAAATTATAGTATTATTGAGAGGAATCCTCATAATTTGATTAATGATAGATAAAGGGATGATCCCTATCATCATATTGACATCCCACAAAATTTTAGAGATAAAATATTTCATTTAATAGCCGAGGTGGAGTTTGTATGAATCATCAAATCAATAAAATACTAAAATAACAATTGGTCTTAATAGAAGAAAATGTTTCCATAACCCAAGCCCGATTGCATTAAATTTTAGCATAACAATTAATGTTACATAACCTCCTCAAATCCTAAAATAACCTTTCTTGTAAAAGCATGTAGTAGGTTGTTTGCCAATGCAGTACTTAGAGATCATAAACTTAGACCATAAGCTTTACTTGGCACAAAAAAATTAAACCATAATTTAATAAAAAAAACTTAATCCAAATCAACCATATTTTTTCAACCAATGCCACCCTCATCAAGCACACCACATTTATTACTCAAGGAAGACCAAATTAATTTGGAGTCATTGGAGTTACCTCCCCAAAAGAATTTATTTAAAAGCCTCTCAAACCGATTGTGGAAAGAGATGATATGTTAACTAATTTGGAGAATATATAAGGTAAGAGAGCAAAAAACACTCTTAATAAGAGTAAGACGCCCCCCAAAAGATAGGAAATTAAATTCACAAGAAACCAAACAATTATGCGTAGAAGAAAGAATGTCTTAAAAAATAAAAGACTAATTCTTACCTTTATAAAGGGGAACCCAAAAATATCTAATAGGTAAAAACTTTTTGTAAAGCAAAGGATTCCTTGAATGTTGTTAATTCTGTCTTGAGGCTTAGAAAAAGAAGTAATAAAAGAGCTCTTACTATTATTTATAAAAAGGCCAAGGGAGATCTCAAAATTGTGCAATTGGCTTCATAGACTTTAAATCATAAGTCTTTGTTTTCAAGTACTAAAAACCCACATTTATAAAAAATTGATCAACTCAAATATAAAAATTTCATCCACCCCTAAAATGTTAAAGCTCAATATAGGATAGATTTGGACTCTTCTCAGTCTCTCAAAATTAAAGTACTCCTACCTCCTTCTTCTTTGGCTTCTTAAAAGAATTCGTCAACCTTAATCTAATTTCATTTAAAAATTATTGATTTCTAAACCTTCCGTGAAACTTTAAAAATCCAAAAATATATAAGCATTAATTTAACCAATAGTATTCTCAATAATTTATCTTCTGATGCAATTAACCATAGGGGCTTATCGTTATGAGAAACTTGAAACTTTTTTTTTTTTAAATTAAACCTTTTTTAGCTCTCTATGATAGGGAGAAACTCTCTAGGAAAGTAGACATTTTTTTAAAACCCATTTTTATTTTTAAGTACATGGTAGAATATCATTTCTATCATTCCAGATAATATGACATTCTATATGTTATATTTAATTATAAAAATGAGAATTTTAATTCTACATTCAAATTAATTATAGAATATCATTTATGTCGTTTGAGATTATATATTATTTTCTATGCAACATTAGATTATGGTAAAATAAAAATCAAAACAAACGATTTATTTTCCAAACCCTTCCCCCCCGCCCACATACACACACACACACACATAATCAATTAAGACCCCCAAACTCTACCAACTACTCTTATTCATAAGTTCAAATCAAAACATAACCCTCCACCATCACAAAATTTTTGCACTTAAAGCACATTCCTAAAGAAAATCATTCAAATAAGCCCAAACTAGTGAGTCCTTGGTAATAATTGACATTCATTCTACCATGTTCCACTAAATCCTCACCTTCAATTATGTTTTAAATCCTTAGACATTTAAGTAAACACCAACAACAACTTTTTTCCACCAATGCAACAAAAAAATGATTCCCACCACCATTAATAAACACAAGAATAAAATATTTGGATAAATGAAACCACATATTAAATATATGGAGGGTGCATGAAAAATTGAATTTAACGACCAACAAGCTCAAAAGAAGAAGAAAAAAACTTTTCTTTATCAACTATGAATAAACTGTTAGTCATACCACTAAAAGAAGAAGAAGGTCCTCAATAAATAATAAGTGAAATAGAGCTATTAAAATATATGGAAACTAAAAGAATGTCATAGTTGGAAAAGGATTCCTACCACTAGTATTCCCCAATGCTTTTAAGAACAACAATTAGACATCTAGTTGAATAAGATGAAACAAAAATATATTAAATGCTAAGGGCTTTATAAAAAGGAGTGACCTTGATCCCATATGGTTGACAAAACCACAATGAAATTAGAAAAGAGGATTTATACTATAGATGCATTAGTGATAAATATAAAATGATGAAAATGGATATAAGATTCAAAGAAAGAGCGAAAAAGGACTAAGATAAACATTTAAGTATCTTAGTATAAAAAAATTAAGATTACGTTAATGAATATGAATACAATGCATGGCTTAGATAGTTTAATCACTAAGTCAGGACTTCTTAAATCATCCCGATCAATTGGCTAGTTGAACCTTATTAGGTTTATGGAATATATAATATTAATCCAAAAAATATTAGAGGTAATTGGGTTCATTTGAACTAATAATAATATTACCATTATTTTATCTAAGGAATATATATATGAGCACATCTAAGTCTAATAAACATATTAAAATTGAATTTTAGATCTCTAATATTATATTAATCAAAATATATACAAGAATGTTTTTTCTAGAGACTTCATATACTAAGATAAACAAGCCTCAGAGGTTTGGTGCACTAGCAAGCTCACTTGTTAACTTGAGGATAACCGAGAGTTGACTATGAATCACCATGTCAAATTAATTGTTCAGTAAAACAATTGAAAGTGTAGGATGAAATATATGAACATTTTATCTACTATAGGCTAAAAAGAGATAAATAATTTTTAAGACTTGTAGTCTTCAATGTGATTCTTGAATTACCATCACTAATTCAAAAACAAAAAAAAAAAGAAAAAAAAAAAAGAAAATCACCACTACCACTCCTTATAAACACCTTTCAAAAGTTCTTTTTTAACCAAAAAAATTATTATTATTATGAAGGTGGATAATGGCATATATATAATTCTATTGAGAATGTATTGAAATTAGTTTAATGAATATATTTTAAATTTATTTGAAGCATTTCTCATATGATAGAGGCTTGACGACTAACCTTAATGTTTAGCTTTACAAGGTTGATCAACCTGACTTGGATGCCCAACTTCCACATAAGTAGAACTTAATAAATGAGTAGCCCATTAACTCACCTCATTGGAAGTTACATAATGACGACTGTCAACTAAGTTATTATGCACTTTTTACTTTGAAAATCAATTAAAAAGCTTAAACATCTCAAAATTTTGTTAATTATCTTGTACTTTTTCCTTCTTCAAAGTCATTCATTTTAAAATGCTTTTTAAGAAAAAGAGTAGATCCTTTGTAAAAATATTACATATTATTTCTAATTTTTAGTAGTTATATTCAAGTTGAACTTTTTTTAAGTACTAATGAAAACCCGGGCATCATATATTTTCATATTATTTGATCGAGTAGAAAGATCATAGATAATGATGTGTTTTATTAAGATCAATGATCTGAGACAAAGCCCATAGAGGCTACCAAAAGCTATCATCATTAACCTAGCACTGCAAGTTATTTTATTTTAAGCGAGTTGACTAGGCCAGATCAGGAGAAAGATGATCGTATTATAATGTAATTACTAAAAGATAAAATATATGTCACATTTTAATAATTGCAAAGCATATTCATGGTAAATAACATATGACATCTAATTAAGTAAATAAAAATTGTTTTTTTGCTCATTTTAAATGTATAATTGCATACTATTTATAATCAACAAAAGTTGCGTAGAATGCTAGAGATGAAAGTGTATGTTGCTATTAAATAGCAGAAGTTATAAAACACAACAAGAAATACATTTAATTCAATATTGATGGTGCTTGAATTATAGGCTAGCCTTCTCATAACTGATATTTCGGCCCAACTTTCCACAAAGTGAATAATGCTTATATTAGATGTTTAAGCTGTGGTGCTTAAATATGGAAAATTTTACAAATAACAAGAAAACAAGTAAAGTATCTAAGTAATTTATATGATTGTCAGAACAAAATAAAGCTTTTCTTTCCTTGAAGTAGTTATTTTGGCATTATCTTTGTAGCATCATGGAGTATTTGCGGCAGGAGAGAAATATGTAATTTAAGGACTTAACATTGAACTAAGATCAAAAACATAATCATATAAGAGAGAGGGTGTAGCATTCATAAGTGACATCAGAGTTTTTACGTGTAAACCCCTGAAAAAGCGGAAAAACTACGGGGCATGGCCTAGTTTGTATGAATCCATTAGTATTTGCAGTCTATTACAAATGAGGCCCTTCCTAGGGAGAGGCCTTAACTTGATGTCACAAATATAGATCTTATAGAGCACATTACATGGTGGGAGTTACAATAATCAACATAGACATGTTTGTTTGGTCAGCAGGACCATAGTTGATAGGATAAAGGTAAAAAAGAATGTAGTAGGCATGAGACCAGGGTCAGAAAGACCATTGTCTGGTGTTGTAGGTCAGAAAGACCATAATATATAGGAGACCGATGTTAGAAAGATCGTTGTCTAGCGACGTAGGTTGGAAGGATCATAATAGGTGATGGAGATTAGAAGGACCATAGTCGATAGTAGACAAGGGTCCAAAAGACCATTATAAAAAAGTGGTACTCTGGTAGAGCTAAGGGCCTCAAGTGGTGGTTTTACGAAGCAACAACATTGGGTTGTTTTTTGACGGAGTTGAGGGCCTCAAGTGGTGGTCCGACAAAGCTCAGGGCCTCATGTGTTGGTCCGACAGAACTTAGGGCCTCAAGTGGTGATCCAGCGGAGCTCAGGCAGTGGTCAAGGAGGAGATTCTTCCTTATCTTCTTCCTTCTCTTGTCTTCTTTCTTGGAGCCCCCCTTTCAAGAGAAAGGAGGGGTCTATTTATAGATTTATGGGGTGGCATTACTTTTAAATAAGTAAGAGTTCAAGGGTAAATGTTGCAGTGATTGGATGGATGGCCGATATTGAATCCCTTAATTATGGACCCTTTATTAGACATTTGAAGGTCTTAATGATTTCAGAATTCTATGACCTCTAACTTGTTGTATTCATCTCGTTGAGTCGCTCGATTCGACTATAAGCACGTCATGTTTGGTAACCCAAATTGTGGTTCAAACCTTACAATAATGCTTCGGGTCCTTAATTTGGACTCATTTGATCTCGGATAGAGTCAAATTTCGTGTCATTGTGTTTGTATTTCTGAGATGTTCAATTAGATTATAAGTTTGCTGAAATCATAGTTCGGATGGTCCCAATTTTAATTTTGGAAGCTTCCAACTTGATTTTGCATCGAGATTCATGCCTGATCAAGATAATTTGTGTCGTTGGGTTTGTATTTCCTCAGTGTGGAAACTTTCTAATGTTCAGCTTAACTATTAGAGGTCAAACATTAAATGATATTCAATAAAAATTAGTTTAGGCAACATTATTTGGCATCATCAAAATCTCAACCTCGGGGTCATGGGTCACAATAAAATTAACATCATCGAGCAAAGGCTTTGACATAACACCTCGGGTAGGTCTTACATTCTTGGTGTATTCTCTCGACCTCTTCCATACAGGTTAACTCCATCGAGCAAAGGCTCTGACATAGAACCTTGGATAGGTCTTACATCTTTGGTGGATTCTCTCGACCTCTTCCATCAAGGTTAATGTCATCGAGCAAAGACTTTGGCATATAACCTCGAATAGGTCATACATCCTTGGTGGATCTTTCTAACTCTTTTATATAGGTTAACGTTGTCAAAATGTTGTTGATGGACTTTCGTTAGACTTTTACCTGATACCATACATTTAACCGACATCGGACTTATGCTCGTTGATAAACTTTCATTGGTCTTCTACCTGATGCCTTACTTCTACCAGACGTAGGACTTCTAGCCGCCGCCAAACTTTCACTTGACTCATTCCCGTCGTTAAACTTTTGTCTGGTTTAAGCCTGTTATCTGACTTTTACACGACGTAGAACTTCTATCAGCCGTCGGACTCTCGTCGGATTTCTACCCAATGCTAAATTTCTACTTGTCGCCATACTTCTTCCTGCCCTAAAACTCTCATATGATTTCTACCCGATGTTGAATTCCTACCCTTCATCGAACTTCTGTCTATCATCGAGCTGTCATTGATCTATGAAAAGTTATGAGAAAAAAAATCTCTCTTTCCCTCTCAAAAATAAAAAAGAAAAAAATAATAATAAATATTAAAATTATTATATATAGGTTGTTGAGACTTCTTTTTGTAGCATATTTTTTGGAATGAAAAGTAGATTTAGACCTTGAGATTCCTAGAGGGGTGGACCAATTGTGTTAGCTCCTAATAGTGGTAGCACTATAGTTTATGTAAGTTACATTTGCAGAGCACATATATTCTAGATTTATGGTAGGAGGCATTTTGCTTAGTGTTGTAAGATGATTTAATAGTTCTTTCGATGCGATTAGAATGGATATAGGTTATTTAAGTGCTTGTGAGTAGGATCTAATAAATGCTCTATGAAGATATATGAGGGTTTAGTTAGATTAGCAGAGAGACTAAGGATAGTTGAGCATCTTGTAGTTGATGAGGGATCATCCATTGGAGGCTGGGATTTGGCTATGTAACAAGTTTTATTTCAGGGAGGCTTTTTAAGAGTCATTAAAGAGAGTTTGGTAGTCTTGTTTCTCTAGCTTTAGATTATACATGTGTGTAAAGTTTAACTCAAAAAGAGGTCAAAGATGCTTTAGATGTGGTTATAGGTATGGACTATATTTTTTATGTCTAGTATTAAATTTTATTTGATTTTGGAGCCAGTCATATATTTATTTTTGAGAATTACTTTGATGGAATGCACTTACCTTTAATGTTACTACCTTTTCTTGATCAATTAGAATATTAACTTGAGATGTTTTGGTTGCTAGTAGGGTTTACTTCTATGGCATAAAGATGTCTAATAGGAAGTGAAGGCATAGTTTGATAATATTTTCTATTTTCATTTGATATTATTTTGGGTATGAATTATTTAAGTAGATATTAAGCTCAAATTGATTATTTAAAGAAGATAATTACTCTTTTTCTGGGTAGTGAGTGTTATGTATTTACAGGAGTTCGAGGAGTTTTCTCTTTTCTGATATATGTTATAAAAGTGGGTAGATTGTAGAAGAAGGCTTTTATGGTATTTTTAGCTTTTATTTTGGATAATAGTGTAGTGGCTAGGTTTCTAACTGATGTTAAAGTAGTGTGAAAGTTTTTTTATGTTTTCCCTAAGGAGTTGGTGTGTTTACCAATGAATAAATATATTGAGTTATGTATTGATGTGTTTTTGGGTACAGTTCTAATATTTAAGGATTTATATAAGATTAAACCTAAGGAGCTTTAGGAATTGAAAATATAGCTTCATGAGATAGTTTATGAGGGTTTTGTCTATCCAAATGCATTTACATAGACAAAACCTATTTTATTTATGAATAAGAAGGATGATATGATGCAATTTTATATTGATTTGAGTGAATTGATTATGGTCACAATTAAGAATAAGTACCTTCTATCAAGGATTAATTATTTGTTTTATCAGCTAAAAGGATCTTCTATGTTTTTAGGATTGATATGAGGTATGTATATTTTTAGGTGGAGGTGAATGAGGAAAATTTACTGAAGATGGCTTTTTATGGATTTCACAAAAAAGATTTTCAAGGAATATTTGAATCACTTCATTATTATATTCATATATAACATTTGTTTTATTCAGATTTTAAGGAAGATTATATAGTGTATCTAAGGATTATTCTAGAGACACTGAGGCAACATTAGTTCTATGCCAATTTCTCCATGTGTGAATTATTATGAAGAGTAGTTTTTGGGCATGTAGTGAGCAATGTTGATATTTCAATAGATCCCCAAAAAGTTTGGGTCATTGTTGATTGGATATGTCCTATTATTATATTTGAGGTTTGCAACTTTCTTGGTATGGAAAAGTATTACAAGAAATTTATGAAAGGGTTTTCTAAGATTTCGACCCCTCTTATAGGACTAGCTTAGAAGTTAGTGGCTTTCATTTAGACATTTGATTATTAGAACTTTTAAAGACTAGAGGATTGTTTGACATCTACTCTAATTATGAATCTTCCATCAAGTACAAAAGGATTTTAGGTATTCAATCATGCTTTATTGAAAGGTTCTCGATGTGTTCTATTATGGTATAGGAAAGTTATAAGATAAGCTTCAAAGTAATTAAAACCACATGAGAGGAATTATCTAAAGCATGATTTAAAACTTACTACTATTATATTTGGATTAAAGATCTAGATGCATTATTTATACTAAATAAGACATGGTATTTTTACTTATCTTCAAAGACTAAAGCATATATTTACTCAAAAGGATCTTAACTGAGGCAAACGAGATGGCTTGAACTAATTAAAGATTATGATTTAACTATTTAGTATCAATGTAGTATGTGAATGTTGTAATAGACGCTTGAGTAAAAATTGTTTAGAATATCAAGTTCTCTTTTAACTTTTTATTATTATTTGATTTAGGATGTGGAAAGATTAGAGCTTGAAGTGATTTATTAGATTAATGTTGATTTTGACATTCTGGCTCAGTTGATTACATAAGAAGCTTAGAAGTTAGATGTAGAATATCTAAAACTGATTAATCAAATTAAGTATGGTAAGCAACCTAACAAATTATTATTTGATTATGATATCATTTTTATAAGAATAGATTGCAGGTTCCTAGTTTTTGAGATGTGAGACAAGTAATTCTACATGAGGCACCCTATTCTTTTTTTTTTTTTTGAGAAAAAGCCGAAGCTAGATTATATTAAAGAAGATAACAAGAAACAACTAGATGTTGGATTCCTCCTTCAAAATGTCCAAGAAAGAAGGAGGAACCTTATTCAAATAGATATCATCCCAAGAAAAGCTACTAAAAAGAGCTAAGTTAGCACAATAATTAGCTAACTTATTGTTATCTCTATTAATACAATTAAAGATAACAAAATTGAAATTTTTAATGTTGAATGAAATACTACCGTCTCCAAAAGCAGGTGGAGACGACGATCCTCCAAGAACAACGCCAGAATTCGATCGACCAGTTGGTCGACGATCTTCAGGAGATACGCCGGCCGAAGATGACCGGCGACCGTTGCTCGCCATCATGAAACCAGGAATCCCGCAATTTAAATTTTCAAATTATCCCGTGAAAAACCAGAGCTTCTCTATATAGGAAAATCAAAATATATTATGGTTTGAAAGGTTTGTTCTGGCACCCCATATTATAGAAAGATGTGATGAATTTTTATTACTAAATATGAAGCATGTTAGTTAGTGAATGCAGAGAATCAATTATTGATAGATTTCCTATAACCATTACATATTCTAGATTAGAAATGGGAGGAAGTGACTATGGGCTTTGCTATGATATTTCCGAAATTGAGATAAGGAAATGATGTCATCTGGGTAGTAGTTCATTTTCTAACAAAGTCTGTATACTTCATTTTGATTTAACAGGCTAATTAGTATATAGATTGACAGAGGTATATGCACAAGAATTTATCTGACTATATGGGATACAAAAAGTAATTATTTTTAATAGAGATTCTAAGTTTACTTCTAGACTATGAAAAGGTATTCAACAAGGATTAGAAATTAAATTACACTTCAATATGTATTTATATCCATAGACTAAAGAATAGTTTTAGATGAATATTCAAGTGTTAAAAGACCTTATGAGGTTATATATTCTAGACTTTGGTGGAGGTTGGGAGGATTTCATTCCTCTAATAGCTTCTAGTTATGCATCAATTTGGATCATTATGAAGAATTGTATGGTAAAAAGAATAAATCCCCTTTTTCATGGATACAGGTGGGTGAAAGAAGTCTGATTAGGCCTACTTTAGTTGATGATGCTACTAAGAAGATTGTCTGATCAAGGATACAATGAAAGCTACATATGATTGACAAAAGTAGTATTATGATGCTAAACATTGAGCAATAGAATCCTAGGTTTGATATTTCACATATGTGAAAATTAGATTGACGAAAAGCATCAAAAGAATCTAAAGAGAAGGTAAGTCGAGTACATGGTATATTGGGTCATTTGAGATAAGTAAAAGGATTGAGAAATATTCTTATAGGTTATAGTTGCTAGAGAATATATCTAATGTTCATAATGTATTTCATGTAATATGTATGATGAAGTGGGTGTCTGCTTCTGAACATAGAATATAAACAGAAGAAAATGAAGTACATCCAAACTTGAGATATATAGAGAAATTAAAAAAGATTATAGCATATTATTTTTTAAGGTTAAGTTATAAACAAATTCGAATTGTTAAGTTATAATGGAATCATAAATCTGAGAGAAAATATACTTGGGAGAAAGAATCTAAAATGAGATAGTTATATCCTAATCTATTCCATAGATTTGAGTTAAGAATTGTCAAGGATGGCATTTTTCTAAGGGAAGAATCATAAAACCTGTAAAATTAGAGTACTATTTTATCTATTCTAACCTGACTTGTACAAACTTATTCTAAAAAATTTCTATATTTAAACCCATTTGGAGTTGTCTAGGAATGTTATGTATACATGAGAATGTCTAAATGTATTTTTGAGTGGGTCCTAGGTGTCTGTGTGCATAATTTAAAAACCTAAAAAGTTTTCCTAGGGCATCTTGACATCAAGGTAAGCATTTCTACTACATTTAGCTCTCTATATTTTTTCAAAATTAATTATAGTCTTAAGTCGGGGTGGCATTGAAGCATTGCGCTCCACTTGAGGGAGTGTTCTGGCATCCATGATTGGGTACTACGGTGCTTGGATAAAATTTTAAATTAAAATATCTTTTCTACTATATGAAACCCATATGTTTCTTAATTAAATATGTATTATCATTTCACAAAAATGATTATAATTCTATAACTATTAAAATATCATTGTGTAACTTTTTTTTTATTATATAGTTAATAATTCTAAACAATAAGGAATTTTCCTTAAAAATTTCTACTAGATAATATGAAGAGCATGCTACTTTTTTATCTAAAACATAATCCTAACTCTATAAAGTGATGTTGTAGTATAATTAAATTTTTAAAATAGTGTCTAAAAAATTCTTAGTAATTTGGTTAATTTTTAAAATAATAAATTTCTGCAAAATAGTTAAATCTATTTTCTATTGATATAAAATTTATAAAATGTTTAATCTAATTTATTTACATTTCCCACACTACATTTCATTATTATATATACTTATCTAGTTTAATTATGTGCCTTTAAGAAGATCATATATGGGACGTTATTTCCATTCTAATCTAGTGCTACATGCACATTCTGGTGTTATTTGCACATTTGGTGATAAATGCATGCTTCTACTCTAATATTTTTATTTGTGTTAAGCATTGAGTGTCATGAGGGCCTAAATTTTGTTATTTTTTTAATGGAGTTATAAGGGCCTAAGAGAAATATATTACTTTTTGCTATTATATATGTACTTATTGATTTAGTTTCAATGCATAGGTTGCTTTACTTTAGTTATGTACAATTTACCACATATTTAGTATGCTAAATTCTAATGAATTTCTTTTAAATTAAGTAAAATGCATAAAAAATGAATTTTTGAAAATTTAGATTGGTCTGTATGACCTAATGAGCTGTGTTGGCTCACACTTGCTTTATTTTTCAACATCAGGTCAAGGAAAAAGGAAAGAGCTATGTATTCAACATCTAATATGTTGAGTTTGTAGAGGTATTTTTTAGGTTTTTATAATCATTGCTAGTTATTTATTTTCTTGTTATGTTCTATAGTATTATACTATGATTGTTTAAATATTGTATATATTTTGATGATAAATAAAATGAAAAAAAAAATTATGGTAAGAAATGTTATTTCAAGTTACGTAGAAGCTATATAATTTGAGAAAATTTTAAGTAGAAGAAATAAGATAAGTCTCCCAAAACATAGATCTTTCGATGGCCTATCATAAGTTAAAATAGTATGATTTGTTAATGTATGGGTCATATCAGATTAGGTTTTTGCATTGCTTATATGTCGTTATGACTTCAATGAGTAACGCAATTTTAATCATAAAATGATTAGAATTAATATACTGCATTTTGGCATGAAATACACATTATACACTTTTTTTTTCTTGTGGGTCAACTGGTTTTTTTTATATATTACAAGCATCTTGATAAGTATATTGGTAATTTCATTGAGTGTATATGATATTTTCTACTATCCACTATATGGTGTGAAATGTTTGTAAGGGAAAGAAAGATTCTCTGAAATGATTTAGTAATTAAGGTTGGATAGCGATATATTACCCTATATAATGGGGTAGGCCAAAGGGGTTTCCTAAAAATAATGATTTGAATTGTAGTTATTAATGATATGCAAAGGGAGGCATAAGGGATTGAATTGATATAATAAAATACGTCGATGGGTAGGAAGTCTTTTGACAAAAAAACACCCTACTAACTTGCGATATGTTATATGAGACTGATTCCTGAAAATAAGATTGATGTGATTGTGATTGATTCCTATAGGGTAGTCCTATAAGAGTGGATACAGGAAAATAACATAGGTAGTTATGTATCTTATCATGCTTATATTGATTACATTGCTTTCAACTGCACATGATATGAACATATATGATATATTGCAAAAAAATTACAAGATATTATTTATACATGAGGCAATATATGACTAATCTAAGTGTTTGATAATACTAATAAGACTAATACCAAAGCATATGATATATATGAATAACTAATTATTCATCACTTGATATATGATATGATGCACCAGCAAACGATACATATGAATTTTAATATACATGATATATTGCACTGGCATATGATATAATGTATTTTATGCGGGACATGATATACATGCATAAACATTATAAGACATGTTTATAATAATGAAAAATATATTTACTAAATTGCTTTGTAATTGATGGGTATATGAAATAATAGAATTTACTAGTCATTTACTTGGTAACTGATTACTGATCCATACGTAAACAATTGAACTGATGTTTAATGATCATTTTACTTGATATTGTTTCATTAATTGTCTACATACTTTTTCAGTTAAATGTTCATACTGATAATAAGTGAATGATTACATGCATATCATTTCTAAGTTCTTAAATGGATTGCAGTTGAAGGTTTTTGCAAGCTACCAAACAGTTAGCTAATTTAGTAGTTTTCTTATATTTCAAGAAGGCGTCAAGATCTAGTGAAATCAGATAGATCAGAAATCCATGTTTTATTCTTTTTTTTATTATTATTCTTTTATGGTCATGAGTAAAGATAAACTGATGAATATGTGGATTGAACTCTTAATAATTGTATATAAATTTTAAGGAATGAATATAGTTTTATATTTTTGTGTATAGATAATTTTTATTTGCTTCTACTAAACTAATTTATATCAAGGAATTAATAGAAAATCTTGTAGATTAATTAGAGGTTTAGAAAAAGTCAATTCTTCCAATTTAGATCTTGGAACATTATAAGTTGGTATCAGTGAAAACATTATTGGAAGAATTGAATTCTAATTATAACTATAAGAATCGATTATGATGGGTAGAATTGAGTAGTGTTAAAGTTTATGTTATTGCATTTATTTCATGCATATGTATGACTAAATTAAAATTTGAATGGAAATAAAAAATACAATGAGTTTAATTGATCCATCAGAAGTACCAAACGAATAGAGTTTATTAGCCCTAATCAGTTTTGATACAATAATGTAATTTACTAGCCTGATAGCAAAATTGATGTATGATGCTCAAAATAGGCAGCCTAGGACTAAGAAGGCTAAAGAGGATAAGCATTTATAGATGTTTCACAAGTTTAATACTCACTATTTAATGGAATTATAGAATCATATGAGTTGAGGACTGGATACTTGGATAGAGAAGATCTTTAATAGCATGTAGTTTATAGAGAAAAAGAAAGTATCACTGGTAATATTTCTATTTGAAGTAGAGGCTGAGATATGGTGGATAGAATGATATTGGGAGAAATTTTATGGAAAGATTAATGCATATATTACTTCGATAGATTTCATTGTTAATTTTAGATTTTGATTTTTACCTCCATTAGCATGATAACATATGTAAGATGGTTTTATAAGATTAGAGTAGAAAAACATAAAAATGATATTGTACAAGGCAAAGTTACAACACTAGCTAGGTATGCACCTCAACTAATCAATATTATTAAAGAAAAGTGTTATAAATTTTTGAGAGGGCTGAATGTTGAGTTGAGGCATCCACTTTCACAATTAAAGATTAAAAAATATTTATAATTAAAAGAGATAACAAGACTAGTAAGAATGATTCAACTATTGCTCTGTTTAAATGGGATATGAGTATGAAGAGAGGAAGTGAGGAATTGAGAAGAGGAGATTATAGTGAAAAGATAAGAAAGATTACTAAAATTATAGAACATATTTTTTACCAACCTGTAGTGTACATGAGTGCCCCATATGTGGGAGAAGACATACATAATAACATTATCTGATTATAAGATAGTGTTTTATATGTGGCTAGTATGGACATTGGATGATGGATTCCGTACAGAGGAATTAGGAGAAAGATCTATATTTAGGATAAATTAGTCTAGAAAGGTATATGGATATATACCTAAATGATCTAGAATGTCCAGTCAAGGTTCAGTGAGTGGGATGAGTGCATAAACAAATCTTCAAGATAATATAAAAAAAGTGCTCTCTGGTGACTCCTTGGCGATCAAGGGTTTCCTCATTCGATCTCTATTTTTGCTCCTTCTGGCATGGTTTTGGAGCTTGTTTTTCTTTATTTTGATTCCTTCCTGTACTCTTATTTCATTTTGTGTTTTTTTTTTTTCATTTTAGTTTATGTGGCTTTGGGTGATGACGATGCTATCATCATCAATCCCCTCCTCTTCTTCGTTTATTGATGCCAAGTCTCATTCTTTCAGATATGTTTTGGTTGGTTCATCTTCTTTAGCTTCTATGTTGTATTTCATTCAAACCTATTTTAAAGTTTGTCATACATTGATGCTTGATGATTATGTGGTTTCTCACCTAGTCATACCTTTTGCGTTAACTTTGGTTTGAAAGTTTATCTTGTGCCGATCGAATCTGGATGTGATACGCAAATTTTTAACTAATATGAAGCTTTTTGGTTTGTTTCATATTGGTTTGCTAGATTAGAGACACCTTGTGATTCAACTCTCTAATGATCTTGATTACATTCACATTTTTTCTAGAAGATCTAATTATATTTAAGCTTCCCAGATGCGATTACTCAAATGGACTCCAGATTTTGATGTTCGTGAGGAGTCCCCTAAAGTGGGATCCTATTCGAATAGATAATACTGGAGATTTTACTCAAGTTTTGTAATATTGAATTTTTAAATTTTAACTATTATGCTTTATTTGTGTATGCTACCTCTTCTAATAGTACTAGAAAGTTTATGGGAGTAACTCACTAACTTCCATAGTATTTGTAACTTTCCCTAGCTTATTGGTGGTGATTTTAACACTATTTCTAATCCCTCTAAGCGTATTGGTGGAACTACTATTTATCATTATATGGAGGACTTTAATAATATGAATCTAGATTGTAACTTAATAGACATTGGTTTCTCTGGTAATAAATTCACTTGAAACCGTGGTTATTTATGGCAACAGTTGGACCGTGTGTTGTTTAATGATAGCTGGATTAGCTCGTCTAATTATATTTCTATTGAACATCTTAGAAGAACCCTTTCTGATCACTCACCTATTTTAATTAGCCTCAACTCAAGGCATATGGGTCCTTCACCTCACTTTAAATTTCAAAACATGTGGTTACTTCATGATTCTTTTATGGACTTAGTTCAATAAAATTGGCATGTCCCTTTGCATCCTCATAATTCTATCTTTGGCATGAATATATTATGGTTTAAATTGAACAGACTTAAGCAAAAAATTAATTGTTTGAATAAAAATGTTTTAAAAAATATTATAACCAATATCTTGAATGCTGAAGATAAACTGAACACTATTGAGCTTAATTGTCCATTGTTTCCTTCTGAGGTAATTTTAGTTTTCATAGGGATGCTAAAGATTGCCTTTTTAAATTACAAGCTTAGGCGAAAGCCTTTCAGAAAAAAAATGCGGCTATGAAGCACCTTGTAAGAGGTGACAATAACACTAAATATTTTCATGCATTGGTTAAGAAGAATCATACCAAAAACTCTATTAATAAAATCACTCATGATGATGGCTTTGTTACTGAGGATATTGAGGAAATTGCTAATTTGGCGGTCAGCATTTTCATAATCACCTCAACAATAACTTTACTTCTAACCTTATTGATAACACTTATGTTATCCCTATTCTCATCTCTCAAAATGATATTGTTTTTTCTCTCTAAAACTCCCACTTTAGAGCAAATCAAAGAGATTGTTCATAATATGAATGATGATTCTGTGGTTGGCCCGGATGGATTTACCACTAGGTTTTTTCATAAAGGTTGGTATATTATTAGTAATGATCTTTATTCTGTTGTTCTTGATTTTTTTGTTGGACACACTATTCCTAAATTCTTTCCTTCAACCTCTATTGTTCTCATTCTTAAAAGTAATTTTGTTGGTAATTGGAATGATTTTAGACCTTTTAGTCTCTTTACCTTTTTTAATAAGTTGATTTCTAAAATTCTTATGAATCAATTAACTTCTATCCTTCATAAATATATTTCTCCTTATCAAATGGGTTTTGTCAAGGGTCGGGCTATTTTTAATAATATCCTTTTGGCCCAGGAATTTTGTCATGATCTTGATGTGAGGGTGAGAGGTGGCAACATCATTATAAAACTTCATATCTCTAAGGCTTATGACAACATTGATTTGAACTTTCTTTATAATATTTTGTATTTGTTTGGTTTTAACTCAATTTTTATTAGCCTCATCAGGAACTGCATTAAAGGATCCTATTTCTCTAATATTGAAAATGGTAAAATCTCTTGTTTATTTAAATCCTCTCATGGCATAAGACAGGGTGATCCTATCTCTCCTTCCCTTTTCATTATTATTTTTTAGTACATATCTAGAGGCCTTGCCCACCTTTTTGAGAATCACCCTAGCCTCAACTTTAGAACTTTGGGTGGTTTTCCTATTTCCCATTTATATTTTGCTAATGATTTTATCAATTTTATTAATGCTTATTTAAATAAGAGTAACAGACTTATGAGCTTCTTTCATAAGTTTGAAAATGTTAGTGGGCTTTCTCTGAATAAGCATAAGATTTATTTTATTACCTCCAATAAAGTGCCTAATGACCATATTTTAGCTATTAAAGGCCTTACTGGTTTTGTGAAAGGTCACTTTACTATTAAGTACCTTGGGGTTCCTCATTTTAAAGGTAGGAAGAAAATTTTTCTTTTTTAAAGATTTCATTAATTCTGTGCATAACAAGCTTTTGTCCTGGGATTCTATTTTTTTTAATTTTTGGGTAGATTAGCTCTCATTAGAAGTCTTCTTTACTCTTTTCTGGTCTAGACCTTCCAAACACTTCAACCTACTCATGTAATGTGTAACTGAATTGATAAACTTATCAATATTTTTTTTTTTTGGAAAGGACCAAAAGCACTTCTAAAATTATTTGGCCCTCTTGGGACAATTATTTTGGTGTCCTGAATGAGGGTGGCTTGGGTTGTAAGAGTATGTATGATTTGGCTTATGTATTTTCCTTTAAGTTGTTGTACTCCTTTCGTGCTATAGTGAGTCTTTGGGCTAAGTTTATTTTTGCTAATTATTGTGTGGATAAACACCTAACTATTTTCTTTTATAATAAGGGTGATTCTAAAGAGAGGCAGAGACTTTGCAATATTAAATGGGTATTGAGCCCCACATTAGATGGGGGCTTGGTGGTGGGAACATCTTCTTTTGGCAAGTTCATTGGCTTCTATTGATTCCATCATTAATACCACTTCCACTACAATGGTTAAGGTGAATTATTTCATTACTGAGAACTATTGGGATTATGATAAACTTGCAAATGTTATTCATGTTTCTATTATTCAACAAATTATGAACCTTCCCCTTAACACGAATTTTGATTATTTATTATTATGCAATTTTCCTAAAGATGGGGGTTTCAGATTACAGGATGCTTGGCATGCCTTCAGAGCTAAAAATAATGTTACTAATATTTTTTCTATGATTTGGCATAAAAGTATTTCTTCCACTATTGCTATTTTCATTTGGAGAATTTTGTATAAGTTTATCCCTACTGATGATAACTTAGTTAAAAGAGGTTTTCTCTTATCGTCCAAGTGCCAATGTTGCTTTCATGTGGAGAACATACATCATGTTTTTCTTTCAGGACCTTTAGTTTTTAAAGCATGGACATATTTTGAAGATATTTTTAGATTAAATTGCTTTAATACCAAGTTGTCTATTAATGTTTTGCTTAATTCTTAGTTTATTAAGTCTAAAGTTCACATCAGGAATGTTATTCCCTCTATCATTTTGTGGTAATTAAGGCTAGATAGAAATGATTCCCTTTTTAATGGTATTGGTTTGAACCATCATAGGATTGTTAAGAAAGTGAAAGACAAGGTTCTGTGGCTTTTTCTATCAATTTGCTCTCTGTCAAGAATTTTAAGAATTATTTCTTTGTGGCATCTAAATTGGGTATCATGTTGGAGGGCGATCATCCTTCTACTTAACCTAGGATTGTTTATTAGATCAAACCTCTGAATAACTCTATAAGCTTAATGTGGATGGTGATGGCAAAGGTTCTAGTTCATGTTATGGTGGGATTATTAGGGATGGTTTTGGGAATATCATTATGGCTTTTGTGGACCTCTTACATAATTGTTCTATGAATTTCGCTGAGCTTTCTGCTATTCTTTAAGGGATTAGATTATGCATATCTCTTGGCATTTCAAACATTTGGATTAAAGTGGATGCTACTTACAATATTCATTGCTTAAATAATGTTGATGATACTGTGTGCAACCTGAATCTTTTTTATCTTGTTAGGGACATTAAGTAGCTGTTGATTTTTGTTAATTACTCCATCTTGAAAGTCTATAGGGTGGGGAATTCTTTTGTTGATTTTCTTGCTAATTTGGGGAGTAACTTGGATTGTTTTATTAACTTTTCCACCTCCAAATTACCTATCCCCTTAAAAGGGCTTTTAAGATTAGAAAAAATTGGTTTTCCCTATGCTAAATTTTAATAGTTTCTGGCTTGTTCTTGGGACTTCTTTTTATTTTGGTTTGGGGGTTTCCTACTTCTACTGGTGGGTCTCCTCTATTATTTACATACCTTGGTTTTTCTGGTTCAAATTTGATGCCAACCTTTCTTCCCTGTGATGCATGTCTAATCCCATCGGTATTGTTATATGTGGGCTGGTTTCCTGTAACCTATTGCTAGGTTTTATTGGGGTTGTGCTGGAGGTTGTTCCTTGGATCTAGTCGATTGTAGTTTTTTTTTTTTAAGTTATTTGGGTTTTTGTGGTTGTGCTCTTCGTTTCCTATGGGGTTTGGTTCATTTGCTTTGATGCCTTCTCCTTGGCATGGTTCCTGTTTTCTTGGTTGTGGCTAGGATTAGGTTGGAGTGTCATTTTGATTATGTTTTTACTGGCATTTATGTCCCTAATCAATTTTGCTGGGTTGGCCAATTTTCTTGTTAACTAGTTTGGTTGTCGTTTCACTGTTAGTTTGTCATTTTGTTTAGAGCTGGATCTTCATGAATCTGTATGGGGTTTTGTCCTGTGGCTTTTCTCTTGATATTATGGCTCTCGATATTATGTTAGATGTGAACTGGTTATATATCCTGATTACCTTGGTTTCCTTTATGTATGGTTTTGTAGATTATGGCCCGTGGTCTACTTATGTAGGGAAAGTGGAGCTGGTTGCTATTTTTTGGCTTGTTCACTTTTTTGGTTTCTCATTCTTGTGCACCATAGATCGTACCTAGGTTTTATTGTAATTTTTTATAGTAGGGAACTCGAGCTCTTATGAATTTTTTGTTTCTTTTTATAGCTCTTATCGGCACTACTGAGCATGAGGTCCCTTTAAAAACTGTGCAATACTTATATTAATTAACGCGTAGGCCCTCTATGGGTTTCCCCTTAAAAAAAGGTTTAGTGAGTGGGAAATATGGAAGGAACCTGAGCGGGAGATAGTGGCATCTCACGCCGTTAGTGATGACAACACCCCCAGTACACCCATGAGTATATAGTTTGAGTTAGTAGGAAGTTAGAGTTGCTCATGATAAGTCCAATTGTATAATTTCTCCTTCAAATATTATTATTCTTGGTTGATATATTAAAATTGATTTATTAGTATGCAACCTTATTGATTAATATACATTCACTAGCATATTGATTGATATCAATACACAAGTAAATTATTAATATATGTGAAATAATTGATGATTGATATGAACAATATTTAGTGATTTTATTCTATCTGTTAGTAGTCCATTGAGAGAAATATTCAAGGATGACATTTTTAAGGTGGATACATTGTAATAACTCTTATTTTTATTTTCCTAAAACTATGGATCTCTTTTGAGAGTGTTGTGACGTTTGGGATGTGGCACCCATACTTTGAGCTCTTAGGAAATCTGAATGGATTTTGACTGAGCATTATAGCGTTAGTTTTCAAACTTTATTTTTAATAGAAAATTTTTTAAATCAATTTCCTCAAACCATCACCCAAGCTATTTCACCCTCACTTTATTTTTATTGGAAAAAAAAAAAGAAGAGAGGAGGTGAGAAGTGAGAGAGAGAAAGAGAGAGAGAGAGAAGAGATAGAAGAGATAAGAAAGATAAAGAGAGGAGAGAGAAAGCCACAATGGGCCAATTTCATCCATCACTCTAGTTAGGACAAGCTTTATGATCATCGTATGTAACTTAAATCCTTTTTAAATTTTTAATTATTTTGACATCAGGGATTTTATCTCTCCTAAATTTTATTTAAATGTGAACTCTCATTCTAGTTATTTTCTTTATAAAACTTTTGATATGTGTTAAATATCATCCTCCTAAACCTTTTGACTAATTAATATTGAAATTTCATTGGGGGTTTTTGCCTATATATTTTTAATTGAAATGGTTAAAATAATATTAATCATAAAATTATCATGAATTGATATACTACATTAAATGTTAAATACGCAACTTGCACATGTTTGTTGTTCATTTAGGTCAATAAATATTTCTGGCATATTACAGGTATCTTGATGAGTATATTAATAATTATATTGAGTGCATATGTTATTTACTATTATGCTCTATATGGTTTGAAATGTGTATAAAGATAAGAAGGCTAGCTGTAATGGTTGATCGATTCAAGTTGGATAAAGACATGTTACCTTGTACATAAGGGTGGCGAATAGACTTTCCTTAAAATAAGTGTTTATAGTGTAACTTTTATTGGTAAAAAGAGAGGTATAAGATATTGAATTGATATGATATGATACATCGACAAGAAGGAAGTGATAACTTCTGACATTAAAGCCAACTGAATTACTTATGATATATGATATAAGATTGATTCATAGAAATAAAACTAATATGATTGAGATATATTTCTTTAGGGTTTACCTAAATTACTTGATACAAGAACAAACCCTAAATAACCAAGTGTCATATATTGCTTAGTGTGATTAAATTTGCTTTTATATGCAAATGATAGGAGCATAGATAACATATTGCATAAATAACATGATATGAAATAATTTATACAAGATACTTGATATGACAAATGAAGGTATATACTAAGACTAATAAAACTAATACAAGAGCAAATGAAACATAAAAATAACTAAATATGCATCAGATGGGATATGATATGATACACTGACATATCATGCATAAGAATTATATTATATACAAGATATATTGCACGACATTGGATATACTGCATTGAACATAATAATCGATATACATTCATAGACACTGTAAGACATGCATATGATATATATATATATATATATATATATATATATATATATATATATATACAGCTTTGTATCTAATGGATAAAGTAAATAATAAAACTTACTATTCCTTTACTTACTTATTGATCACTACTCATAAGTTTTAAAATTGTACTATTATTTACTGATTTTATGATCTAATACTATTTTGTTGACCACTACATGCTTTTATAGTTATATGTTAATACTGATATTGAGTGAAAGATTACATGCATGTTATAATTATTGTGTTGCATTGATTGTAGTTTAAGGTTCTGGTTACATACTGAGTTGTTTGTTAATTCAATGGTTTTTACAGGTTTCAAGAAGGTTTCATTACATAATAAATTAATGGCTAAGGTAGATTAAGTAGAGGTAAAAAATAATCAATTATTTCAATTTATATCTGAGGGTGTTACAAATCAATGGTTTAACGTAAGCACCATAAAAATTATGTGATTTAAAGGAAACTTGGGATTGCATGGAGATAAATTTTGTCTTGAGCTATCTATATAAGACCGTTAGGTTTCTTGCAAGTTGTTAGATTCGAGCCAATGGTTTGGAGGAATTAAATTCATAGGATTGGACAATTCAAATTTAGAGAGCTTAGGTTGACTCCAATTTTTGGCCCCCCATTACCTAAGAATGGATCAAAGGATGGAGTTTCACTAAAGTAACCTTTCTGGATCTCTCTCAAACTTGAGGTTAAAGGGCTTTGGAATGCTCTGATTGATGAGGCACAAATTTTCTCTTCATGGGAAAGATTCAAGAATCAATTGTCAAACCTGAGCACCATAAGAATGAGGCAATTTTGAGGAAAATTTGAATTATGTGAAGATATGACTTTAGCTAGGGCTAATTGTTCTAGTATATTAAATTTATTGTGGCATACCCAATAAGATTCTAGCAAGTTGCTAGAGTCAAGCTATTGGTTAGAATGAGTTAGATGTATGAGATTAGCCAATTCAAATTTGAAGAGCTAGTGTTGGCTCCACTTTTGGTTTACCCATAGCTAGCAAGGTGTTCCGTTTAGCTGGGATATGATCAGGAAGGTTTAATGGATGGTTTAATCTAATTTAGTCATATTAGATTGGGCTATGGTATTTTAAATTAGGATTTAGACCATTTGGGCTAAATTAGCTTAACTAAATAGTTTAAAGCAAGTCAATCCAATACATTGTCTTGATAGGGAGGTTAACCTAGGGTACTAGGCTCTCATTTATAAGGAGTTGATCAAAAGATTTGATTGTAAGAAGGTTAATTCCATGGTAGAGCCTATATAGGTCATATGGGTCAACCCATGGTTTCCATGGGTTCAATAATTTTTGTTTGAGTTCAAAAAAAAGTTTGAAAGGTTTAAAATGCTATCATATAGGCTAGTGCTATGTCTAACCTAGAAAAGAAATAATGGGAAATTTTAGATTATTTAAGAGATTTTTGGTTTTTTATGGTTTACAATTGTCTAAAGGTTAGCCATGGCTTGGGGTAGTCTTTTGAAATGTTTAGATTAAGCTTAAAATATTTAGGACTCAAATCTAAGCCATAGGATGACTAGGTTCTCCAAGATTTTGAAGAAAATAAACTTTAAGTTATAAACAATATTTTAGAAAATGATTTGTTAAACATGGTTAACCAAGGTTGACCAAGGGTCTTGGGTGAGTCAAACTAATTCCCTAATATACCTAAAGTTGTTTGGTTCTACCACAAGGGTTGCAAGTTTAGGTTGGAATGGCCTTTAGAGCGGTAAACTTGGTAATTAGCGATAAGTTTAGTTTTAACCTTGGCATAAACCCAGAGCTAAACTCAAAATGTCTTGGAAGAGTCCCTAATTTCATTTGAAAGTTGTATAAAGAGTGTTAGGTCATCTAGGTTTGGTCAGGGCTAAATCCCTAGGTTGCCCCAATTAATTCTACAGTAAGTTAGGAGAAATACAAAGTGAAATTATATAGTTTTTTATTCTATTAGTTCTAGAAGAAAAGTGTATTTTAGTCCATATTATGCTGAAATATCTAAGGAAAATGAGAAAATTTTACAAAGATTAGAACCAAAGGCGCAACTCGGGACTATATACATTATAGCGTACTCAAAACCCTGATGCTAGATCAAGACATTACAATGTAAAAGTCTAAATAAATGTATTATTTAATTCAACACCTCAGTGGAACAAAGATCAGTATCGTAGTGCTTCATAACACCGCAACACTTCACAACATCGTTGTGCAAAAAATTAACATTGCAATAATGGAGCATCAGTAAAATTGAAAAATAATTCAATGCCAGAGTATCAACCTTGGAAGTTCCATTGCACTAGATGACATGAGTTGGCACCACAGCACACAAGTTTTGCATCACCATAACACCACCTTGTTTAGCGCCAAGATGCCTAAATCCATTCATGTATTAAGTATAAATTGTTTTTCTATCTTTTATGTGTGAGGTTGTTAGAGCTTATTTTAAAAAGTTAGGAAGTGACTAAGGAATAGTGGGATACATTATTTAGAGTGGTTGTTTAACATTATAGTGAGCAAACAATCAATTAGATAGGAAAGGAGTTTGGAGAGCAAAGTTGTAAGGGGAGATTTTCTTTGGGAAGGGTCAATTTATAGGCTCTATTTAGGATTCATTATTTTGGGTGATATTTTCTTCAACTTCTCTACTTATACTTTTTTTCTTGAGAAATAAATGAAAATTATTTTGCTCAATTTTAATTTCATGGCTAACTAAACTTATAATTTTGGACTAATGATGTGAATACCTTTGTAATTCCTAATGTAGACTCTTATGATTTTAAATATGAATAGTTCTTTTCTATATCTCTCATTCTTGTTTTAATTTATGCAGTGGTCATGAATAAAATTAACATCTATTGGGAAGCACTAACTCGATGGAGGAATGTTAGAATAAATAGGAGAATTAAAATAGAATAAATGTATGCCTAAATATTGGATCTTTAGTATTCTATAATCTGCATAGATAGAATAATTATAGGAATGCCATAAACCTTTCTTTACATACTTACAAGCTCGACAGTGATCTAGAGATGCATATGCTCTAATTTATAAATAACAAAGAATAGTCTACTTATAGTACTTAGGTAATTTCACTACCATTAGCTAAAATATATTAACTAGTGGTATATTTATTATGATATATATTTCTTATTAGACATAGAAATTACCCTTGATTTCATTGTGCATGATAAATTGAGTAGCTTGAGTAAATAATACTAGAAACATTTGTGTGCTACATAATATTTTCTCACGGGATCAACACTCTCTTTCACTTTATTACTTGGTTTGAAAATGTACTTACATTTTTATTGGGGTTTTATCCAATTCAATATAAACTAAACATAGCATACCCCTAACTATCAACATAAATCTCACACTCCATTAAGTTTTTGGTGATGCTACCCTGGAAACAACATGTTCTTTGTAATTAGGACTTCTAGTTTGTTGTTAGTGTTTATTAGTAGAACCAGTGAGGGACCCTTATTGCTTGACATAGAAATCGAAAGGGCCCTTACAAAAATCAAATGATTTAAAAATACTTTAGCATTAGGAGTGATTAAACCAAATCCACATTAGGACCATACTAGACCTCTTAAAGAGTATATCAATCCTCTATTAGACGGAATTCATAAAAGTATTAACTGACCTACTATCCAAGCCATTAATTTTGAACTAAAACTCGCAAGAATTCTAATGGTACAAAATTTTTAGTTTTGGGTATTTCTTGCTGGGGACCCCAACCTACACATAGCTAGTTTCTCAAAAATTTATGTACCATTCAAGTATAATGGAGTTAGTGATGACACTATTAGACTGTATATGTTCATATTTTCTCTAAGGAATAAAACAAAGATATGGTTGAATTCTATTCCACCATGCTCAAAATCCACTTTGTATGAGTTGGTACATAAGTTCCTAGAAAAATATTTTATACCATCTATGACTATTAAGCTTATGAATGATATAACATCATTTTATAAATTTAATAGATAGTGATTTTATGAGAGTTGGGAAATTTTTAAGGAAATTCTTAGGAAGTAGTCTCATTATGCTTTTCCAGATTGGTTGGTCATTCAAACTATTTATAATTGGCTTGTTGAATCCCTTAATTCAATAATTTATGCAACAACCGGAGGTTCGTTGATGTTAAAGTGTTTTGATGAGGTTTTCTATCTCAATATAAGAAATGATAATAAAAATTTTCTAGGGGCCTTATAATATAATGAATCCTAAGAGAGTAGTAAGTGTATATAAGTCAAATGTTTTATCAATTTTGATTGCTCGAGTGGCTATAATGTCTAAGAAGTTAGACAACTTTAGAATTAATTTTAAACTTGGATATCATATGTAGTTGGAAGAGCATGATTTAAATGTTGTTAGTGAGTCTTGAAAGTTCGATAAGGATGTTAAGCCTAAGTGAACTTTTCCCTAGGCACACAAAGAGTGGGGTGAATTGGTGAATTAAAAAAAAAACTAATTGCTTAATACAAAATAAAGATAATATTCTTTGGACTTTTTAATATTGAAAAATAAATAGAAATATTCACTAAGTGCGAAAGAGAATTAATTTAACAAATTATCAAAGCAATGATTTCACAATTTTCACCAAGCAATTATAACGAAATTAAAATGCAAAAAGTAAAATGCAAAAAAAAAAAAAAATTAGAACAAACACACTAGAGATTTATAGTAGTTTCATCAAATAATGACCTTTGTCTACTCTCTATAGTCCTCCATTATGAGTATTGCACTATCATCAAAGTATCTCTCCTTTTTCCCTCATAGCAAGGCAGAGAATCCATTTCACAAATCACTTCTATTAAACCCAATGCGGTAGAGAGCTGAAAGCTTTGTTACCTTCCTTGAGATGGTAAAAGACTTTTAATCTTTTTCTCCTTCCAGGAGAAGGTAGAGTACCTTGAACTACTTTCTCACCCTCCTGATGATGGCAGAGAACCACGTTCGTGAGCTGAAGAATCTTTTTTCGGAGTAACCCAAGAAACCCAGACAAATACTTAAAGGAACATGGTAAGACACTTTGCTGGAGTAACCGTGTGAACCCCTTAAACTACTTCTCCATCACACTCAAGTTCTCCCTCTTCTTCCAAAAGCTCTCTAGATTTTCTTCTCAAAGATCCTTCTTAAGAGCACTCAGCATCCAAAGACTTGAATAAAATGAGAGAAATTAAATATAAGACCTCATATGAAGCCCTAAAATTCTATTATATAATTCTGATCATCCAGTATGGTCATGGATTGTCCACTAAGATTTATTCAAAGTACTCATGTTAGTACTGTAAAAAGAGATACATGTTATACGATTAGGTCTTGGAATTGAGATGATCATCCAGGATGATTCAGAGCATCATTAAGTACGATTTATTCAAATGACTTAGACTATCGTCTAGTATAATTGGCGACAATTTAACTATCCTCCCATGCAAAAATCGGTTCATATAGTACGATTTGTCAAATTGTCCTGTACATATGACTAGATCAATTAATCCAAATTTGTTCCCTAATCACAAGACTAATTTAGGTAAGAATTAAATACATTACATAGTACGATACCTATCATACACTATGATGAGTACAAAATTTGAATTTCAAAATATTGGCTAAATTATGAATGGTGGTTTGGATTCTAATTTCAACTAATTGTTCTATATGATATACATCATATAGTATGATTAGTTCATCTTAATTTTAATCATTTTCTCATTAGCTGATCATATAGTACGATATCAATCATACAATATCATTAGAACATAAAATTTAACTCTTAATATTGTCACTAACTCGCTCTCTTAAGTATGTGTGTGCATGGTTAACAAGCTTAATATCCACCAAATACATGATTTGACTCAAGAAAGACAAAAATACATAAGATTTTATAATATAGACTCTTCATGACATACTTAATCCTAGTCTACCCAATCTTGAGCTGATAAAACTTATAAGTACAAGGCATACTATAAATATTAGTGCATGGAAAAATAGATATACAATAATAGTTATTAATAGGAGATAGCACAATAAGAAATCCCATAATGTTTGTTATCATCAAAATCATTGGACTTGGGTCTAAATTTGCAACAATCTCCCCCTTTTTTATGATGACAAATATTATTGGTAAATAATTTTAAATGTTTTTTTTTTTTTTTTGTATTTCCTAAACTCCCCCTCACTAGGTGAATATTTAAAAAAAAATAGGGAGGTTTTTTTGTCTTTTTTCAAGATAATATATAAGTGAAGAGAACATAAAGAGTTGGAAAATAAAAGATTAATCCTTCCAACCATAATGTATAGCATACCAATAACAATTTACTCCCCCTTTTGACATCACAAAAAGGAGAAAAAATAAATAAGGACACTAAAAAGAAACATATACATCACAAAGCATTAAAGTAAATACAATATAGACATAGGAATGAAAGCATAAAGAAAAAAAAAAGTAAGAAGGATCCAAATCAAGTGGAGGTGGAGGTGGTGGTGGACGGAAGAATTGGTGGATTGAAGAAAATTGCTCCCCAAACCAAGATATTATTGTTACTACTTTGCTATGTAGTTATCAAAGTGAGCTATATCATTGGCATGTTGTTGTTGTTTCTGAGTTATGGGAGTCAAACCGAGCTTCCCACTGGCCAAACCTCTAAACAAGTACATCGTACTGAGACTGTTGATGGAACTATATTGGTGATGGTATAAGTGTTCGTGCTAGACCTTCCTCTGCTTCCACTAGCTTTTCATTAACATGGGAAGGTAATTTGGTGGTGTAGGGAATTAGAAGTTGTATTGAGATTCTAGGATGAAGGCAATTATGTGACCTAAGGCAGGATTTGGCTTTCTTTTATGTCTAAGATCTCCAATGTAGGTTAGATGTTCAAGATATCGAATGATTAGATTAGCTTCATTTAAATTTATCTCATCTATTATGAAGTAGGTAGTCATGGATAGAAGAAGTGTGATGTTAATTTGATCCCCAACTTTGGATTTATTAAGTTGCAAAGAATATGCTGGATGATTCTAACATCTTCCACTATGGTGGTATATATGATTTGTTTCCCTAGTGGTAGTGTTTGTAAGGGTCCAATCATAGTTAGGATTTGAAGCTAGAATGTGAGCTTTTTTGCCAGTTGTGGAGAGGTGGAAGAATTTATGAAAATCTTGGTAGGTAATTTTGACAGGCATCCTTTTCACGTAATATTGGAGGGAAGTGCCCTCACTATTGTTTTAGAGACTAGCAAAAATTTTTAAATGATGTTCTAAATAAAACGAGTAGGCAAGTGTAAGAATAAACTTAAGGGTGGTACAAATAAAGAGAGAAAGTACCTGGAAATTTAAAACTTCTTGGTTTACAATCTTGGAAGGCATAACTTTGGTAGTTTTGTATCAACTTTAAGCTTCTTTAGCAAAAGCATCAATAAATTAACAATCCATAAGGCATCATCGAGAACTTCCTACTAGAGATTGTGAATGCTTTCCTCTAGCCATTTTGAAGAATAAGATCTCTAGGGAGGAGTTACGAAGAGTGAAATGAGTTGAATAAAGAAAAGTTTTGAATTTCCTCTTCTTAAATGGAATGTCCATATCATATAGTGAGATTAAGAAATCATACACTACAACCGACTGCATTCAATTTTGTATAGTCTTCTTAGTTAAAAAGGCATTCTTTTTGTACAATATGATCAAAATCATACTGGACGATTAGAGAGTAAACATTGATTGACTGGTCAAATCGCCCTATATGAAAAGGTGTTTGTACAGTATGATATGATATAAAATATCATACTCACCAAATTTAATTTCTACAACATCTATAACCACATGTAACATATAGTACAAAGTAGGGTGTTCGTACAGTACAATCACCACACAAAACATAATAACATTTTTTTTAATTTATTTTGAAAAAAAAAAGCAACACAAATTCAAAAGACAAACAAAGAAGACTTTTTTTTTATTTTCAAATCATTCTAATTCAAGCATAAACATTTATAATAACTAGTCTAGTCCTTAAGGTGTTAAAGGTTTCAAAAGCTATGTGTTTTATAAATATATATGCCATTTAGTTTTTAGTAGCTAAATGATGTAGCCCTATATCCCCATTTGTTACATGGTCTCTAATCAAATGGTGCTTAATATTTATGTGTTTGGTCCATGAATGTTGTATTGGATTCTTTGATATGAAAATGGCACTAGTGCTATAACACATGAATTGAATGGTCTCTACAGGTAATCTAAGATTTAAGAATTATTGTTTAAGCCATAGGACTTTTGCAAAACATCTCCCTATAGTTATATATTTTGCATCAGCAGTAGATAGAGCTACAAAGTTTTTTTTCCTACTAGACCAAGAGACTAAAGCTTTTCAATGAATTTTCATATTCTAGAGGTGATTTTCCTATCATTTCTACAACCTACAAGTGTGAATCAGAATATCGGATGATATCAAAGAATATACTATGTTTAAGATACCATATTTCTAATTTTTTTTATTCCAAGAAGGTATTTAAGAATTCTTTTAACAGCACTCATGTGGGATTCTTTAGGATCTACCTAAAATCTAACACATAGACAAACACTAAACATGATATTAGGTCTACTAGCAGTCAGTAAAGGAGTGGTCCAATTATCCATCTATACTTGTTATTATCAACTGATTTTCCCTTTGGGTCATTTTCTAACAGAATAGTATAGCTTATGAGAGTGTTTATTATCTTAGCATCATCCATTTTATATTTCTTAAGCATGTCCATTATGTATTTTGATTGATTAAAAAAAGTTCCATCATCCTTCTGCTTCACACTAAATACAAGAAAGTAGTTTAGCTCTCCCATCATGCTCATCTTAAACTCCTCACTCATAGTTTTTGAGAATTTATCATGAAGATTTTTATATAGATCCAAATAGTATATCGTCAATATAGATTTTCACTATGAGAATGTCTTCTTTTTCTTTCTTTAGGAAGAGAGTGGTGTCTACACTACCCTTAATAAAGGCTTAATCATGAAGGAATATGCTCAAACTTTCATATCAGGCTCTAGGTACTTTCTTCAACCCATACAAAGCCTTCTTTATTTTAAATACATGATTAGGGAATTTTTAGTTCTTAAACCTGAGGGTTGCTCAACATATACATCCTCTCTAATTACCCCATTTAAGAAAGAACTTTTAACATCCATTTGATATTATTTTAATCCTTTAAAGCAAGCAAAGGCTAAGAGCACTCTAATGGCTTCTAGTCTAGCTACAAGGGAAAATTCTCTTCAAAATCAATCCCTTCAATTTGTTTGTACCCCATAGCTACTATTCTAGTTTTATTTCTTACTACTATGCTAGAGTCAGTCATTGTTTTTTTTTTAAACCCTTTTGGTTACTATAACACTCTAACATTTAGGTCTACTCAATAACTCTGGAATATCATTCCTAATAAATTGATACAATTCTTCTTGAATTGCCAAGATCTAGAATTCATCAGCTAGGGTTTGATCATTGTTGGTGGGTTCTATCATGGAGAGAAAAGTAGAATGATTAACTTCCTTCCTAAGTCCATGCCTAATTCTAACTCCTCCATATGGGTCTCCTAAGATAAATTCCTTAGAATGACTCAAAGAATATCTCTATTCTTTAAGCAGTGAATCCTAAGGTTCTACTTAATCTCCTATAGAAATGGCTTTTACCCCTTGAATGACCTCTACTTCTTTTTCTTCATGTTTAAATTCAGATGTCTTATCTAATTCATCAAACACTATATGGATAGACTCTTGTACTACCAAGGTCCTTATATTGAAGATTCTATAGGCCTTACATGTAGATGAATAACCTAACAACAATCCTTCATTAGACATAAATAAAATTTTCCTAAGAGTGATTTTATATTGATTAAGATAAAGTGCTTACACCCAAAGAAATGTATGTGAGATAAATTGGGTGTCCTACCCTTAAGAAGTTTATATGGTGTCTTTATTTATCTTGGATTTAATATTCACCCTATTTAAAACAGAATAAGCAGTTTTTACTTCTTCTACCTAAAAGTATCCAGGGAGAGAATATTCAATTAGCATGGTCCTAGTAGTTTCTACCAATTTTATTTTTCTTTTTAGCTATTTCATTCTACTAAGTGGTCCTAGGGGCAGAAAAGTTATGTTCAATTCCTATCACTTGACAAAAGGATTAAAACCTATCATTCTTAAACTCTCCACTATGATCACTATGAATGGTTGATATTTCACATCCTAGTTTTCTTTATATCCAGGTGGATAAGGTTATAAACTCCTCAAATGTTTCAATTTTTTGAGTTAGGAATCTAACTCAAGTGAATCTAAAATAGTCATCTACTATTACAAATCCATACAACTTCCCTCATAGACTTAGAGTACTAACGAGTTCAAATAAGTCCATATGGAGAATTACTATTGGCCTAAAGGTGTCAATTTCCTTAACTAAATGAAATAAAGACTTAACTTATTTTCCTAGTTAGCAGGCATCAAATAAGTGATCCTTAGTGGATTCTAACTTAGGTATGCCTCTAATTATATTCCTAAGAGTTTCCATGCTTTTGTGAAATAATCTCCTAAGCTATAGCTAGGAATCATAAACAATAGTTTTCAAACATAATGAATCAGAATATTTAATGTAATTCAAATCAATCATGAAAACATTGTTTATTTTTTTTCCTTCTAAAATTAGTTTTCCATTTAAGCCAATCATACATTTTGTAGAAAGAAACTTTATATCAAAACCCTTATTATTTAGTTGGCAAATACTAAGTATATTATGCTTAAGGACATCTACTAAAAAATTATTTTCAATAATAAACTTATTATAATTGCTAATTATATATGAGCTAACCACTTTCATTATGGTGTTGTCTTCCAGTGTTACCTCGTTTCCTGACCTGACCTCCAGTGTAATGAACTGCTTTAAATCACCAGTCATATGCCTCAAGCATCCACTAATTAAGTACCACATGCTCTCACTAGGTATTTTGTGTGATCTTTCCAACAAAGTCATTAAACATTAGACTTGGGAACCTAAGTGTGTTGGGTTTCCACCTTATGCATTGATGAATGAGATGTTTGAATGCAATGTTGTGATACAAGAAGTTTTTTGTCTCCACCTTAGATGTGTCATACTATGGATTGTAAAAGTGCGGGCTATGTGACCTAACTTGTTACAAGGGTAACACCTAACACCAGGAAAAGGGTTCACTAATCCATGTGGGTTATGGTGTCTCTTACTAGGGTTAAATTATACATGCAGTGAAGTAGGTTTGTACTATGCCAGAGTAGGTAATGGCTTATTTTTTTGAAGTGCATTTATTTTTTTCTTGTAGAAATTTATTTGCACTTTCTAGAACGGATACATCCATTTTCAATTCAAGCTTACCACTATCTAACTCACCTGCAATGGTTTCTAACTCCTTAAATGCATTTTCTAATTTGACATGCTTTTTCTTCAAGGATTATTGTGCAATAATTAATTCAATATGCTTCTTTTTTAATGCATCAAACTCATCAAGTAAAGACATATGATTGCTATATCAGCTAGAATGTTTATTTATTAAATAAGTGTGCTTTTTTGGCAAAGTAATAAAGTCGGTGTTTAAGCCATCATACTTTTTCTTAAGCTTCCTATATGCAATGTGAATTTTTTTTCGTAAACTTTAAATAATTAATCATATGTAAGCTCACATACCCCTCTTAATCAAAATGATCAAGATGATCTTCTGTCATTAAACATAGGTTGGTTACCACCTCTTCTGCTTTAGTTTTAGAAGAGAATGATGTTGAATCTATCCAGAAAGCTTTTTGAGTCCTTTGCTTGTCCTTACTGAATTTGGATATTTCTTCAGCCTTCTCCTTGCTTGGGTGAGCTTTAAGAGTTGGGTAATCAAACTTCATGTACCCTGGCTTCCTGCATTCAAAGCATATAACATCAGAATAAATTTTAGAACTTTTATCAATATTACCCTTATTCCATTGTTGATGACGTTTTAGCTTTTTCTTTAAAAAGCTTTTGAATTACCTAGTCATCAGTGCAATGTCATCATCATCTTGTCTAAAAGCCACTATCAAAATAATTAGCCTTTAAGAGTATAGTTTTATCTTTTCTTCTTTCTCCTGTATCATGTTTCCTTTGACCACTTCTTGCTCGTCAATAATGAGTGACCCAAGTAAATTATCTATGGAATAAACATTCAAATTTTTAGATTCAGAATGGCGGTTATTTTGGCATCATATGAAGAAGGAAAACAATGAAGAATTTTGTTAACTTTTTTATAAATTTTAAGCTCTCTTCCTAAGGAATGTAGGGAAGCAACAATTTGAGTAAACCTAATATACATTTCAGGGATATATTCACTAGGTTTCATTCAAAAAAGTTTATAATCATGAAGAAGAATTTTTAGCCTTTATTTTTTACTTATTTTATTCCTTCATATGTAATGCAAAGTTCATCCCAAATATCTTTATCGGTTCAACAAGTAGAAACATACATATAATCTTCATATTTTTACACAGAAAAAATAGTTTAGATATTTGGCATTCTGTTGTGTTAAATCTCTATCATCAGTAGTCTATTCAGAAAAAGATATTTAAATTTTAATGTCATTTACTAAATGAAAAGTTACATTATAATCATCTTGTACTAGCATCCACATGCGTTAATCAATTGATTGTAAAAAGGTGAACATGCGAGTTTTCCAAAAATCTAAAGGAATGTTATCAAATAGAAGTGGTCTAGTTATTGAGTATCCTTTCGCAGTATTACGATTACCTAAGTTAACCATAGATCTTTTTTCAAAAGTTTTCTAAAACTTAATTTATGAATCCAACTCTGATGCCACTTGAAAGTTCGTGAGGCTTGTTAAACCTTTATGAACTAGCCTGAGGATAACCAAGAGGGGGATACATTGGTTCTTTAAAAAAAATTTAACGAAAAAAAAAATCATTTTGAAATCTTTTTAAATATTTTAAAAAACATAATTTAAGTTGAAGCAAAACTAATTTCATAATAACAAGAATAAGATATTCCAACCACAAAACAAACCACAGAATAATACAGAAATTAAATGTAGAAAAGTAAATTGAAAGAATACATTAGATTTAGAGTGGTTTGTTCAACTTGACCTTTATCCACTCCCTAAAAACCTCCTTTTTAGGTATTGCACTAAAAGTAGTGTCTCTTGCTTGCCCCGACAACAAGGCGGAGAATCCTATGCAAAGTCTTTCCACCTACCCGATGAGGCAGAATACCTTGAATCATTTTACTCCCTCCTGGAGTTGGCAGAGAATCTCGAAATCCTTTTACACCCATCTGGTGAAGGTAGAGAACCTTGGAATCATTTTACTCCCTCTTGGAGTGGGAAGAGAACCTTGATCTGATGCTCATGAAGATCTCCCCTTGAGCCACCAAGGAACCAGGATAGCAACTTAAAGAAGATGATGGAAACCTTTCTTGGAGAAACCTTTATGAATCTCTCACAACTCCCCTCACATGTGTCTCTCTCTTTATCAAGCTCTCCCTCTTTCTTCTCTAAGCTCTCTCTCAAATCTCCTCCACAACAAAAGATTGTCTCAGGTGACAATAAGAGAGCTTGAATAAAGAGCCTCAAAAGAAGCCCTAATTTTCAACTTTCCATTAAAGATCACCCAATACAATCGATAAGTCATAATATACAATTAGTACAGAATAGCCCTTTTAGTAAGTACAATTAACTTTGCTCTATACGATTAGTTAAACTATTTATACATATCGTCTAGTACGATTCTACGATCATCTGGGATGATTAGTTCAAGATACTATATTTATCATTTAGTATGACATGGGATGATGTGTGGCGATGTACATATCATCCTGCAACCCTCTCAGGACCTCCAGTACGATGTCCTAAATGATTAGAAGAAAATTATGGTTTTCATCTTGGATGATAGGGGATCATCCTATGAAATACACTAGATCATCAATTATGATCTAAGTAGATCATTCTGTATAATATAATCGAGCAATATAACCATAATTATTCCCCTAATTACCATATCAATTTAGGCATGATTATCATAAATCCTCCAAGATGATGCATATCGACCTGTACGATTAGAACAAAATTTTAAAATAAAAAAATTACTTAAATTATGATTGACGGCTATTTTTCATAATTTGAACTGATCATCTGATACGATCTCGAATCATCTAATATGATTAGTTAAGCAAGTTTAATTATGAGGGATGCCCTAATAAAGGTTTTTGTTTTTAATTAATCGTCTAGTATGATTGAAATCATCCTGTATGATTAGGTTAAAAAACCAAAAATTCTCTAACTTACTAAATCACTCCCCCTAAATCTGTGTGTGCAAGGTTACTTAGCTTGGGGTCCACTAGATACATGACTTGACTCAAGAAAGATAAAAATTATATTAAAATTTAAAATACATGCAGACTCAACACTAGTCTACCCGAACTTGAGTTGATGGCATTGCAAGTGAACTTATGGGACCTAAGAAGTTAGTGAGTAGCGAAAGCAAAACAGATATGCATGAATAGTAATAGTAAAGAAATAATAATATTTGTTATCATCAAAATCATTGTATGTGTGCCCATATTCACCACAATTTCACAATCATTATTCTAAAACACTTTAACTACTGATATCTTTATTGTTATATGCATTTCTCATTAGACATAGAAATAACCCTTTGATTTAACTAAGTAAGATAAATTAATTAACTTGTGTAAATATAACTAGAAATATTTGTGTACTGCAAATTATTTCCTTGTGGGATTTACACACTCTAATTCAATTTATCACTTGAATGACACGGTACTCACATTTTTATTATAGTTGTCTTTAATTCAACATAAATTAAGCATAGGATACCCCTTAGCTATCAACCTAAATCACACAGCCAATCAAGCACCTTGGCGCAAAGGATGGAAAAGGATAGTGATTAGAACTCATTGAAAAATGTGGTCAACATATACTTTTTTCATAAGTGATTGTGAACAATAGGGGGTCCCAAAAATGATTATATGAAGCAAAAGTTATTTAGAACATGAAGTTAGATTTGATTAATTCATAAAGTGGTGATTTTAAAACTTAATGCTACATGATTAGGTTATGTGACATAAACAAAAATTAAGCCAAGTTTTAAGAGAGAGAGAGAGAGAGAGAGAGAGAGAGAGAGAGAGATCAGAGAGAGAGATCAGAGAGAGAGAGAGAGAGAGAGAGAGAGAGAGAGAGATTTAGTCCCTTCATGGTCATTATTTTTATTGGTAGGGAATGGATGATAATATAACATGGTCTTTTATATATGAAAATTGATAAGAAGTTATTACAAAAGAAGTCTAAAGAGATAGGCCCAACAATTATATAAACATGTTTCATAAAATCTTTGAAGAATCAATTCAACTCAAACTAAATAAAGAGAAAATGGGATACTCTATCTCCTAGAAGGACTAGACTCTCTATGTTTAATTACACTTAAGGTAACCTGCACAATAAACTCTCATAGGTAAAACATGCCTTTATCTTGATTTTTTGAGCTAATTATTAATGGAAGAACTATGATTCAAATGATTTTAACCTGATAATATGTTTTTTTATTAAGGTAGATTAACCTATAATGTAGAGGGTGAATTCTCATGATAAATAAATATTGTCATCTTTCTTAAAGAAAATTCCTAAGTAGTAAGAGCCATTAAATCATAAAAGACATAATAAAGGAATATAATGGGCTCAAAAGGCTAAAGGAGAACTTTGAGAAAGAGTAGAAGTAGCTTTATTCAAGACTTCAAGAATCCATCATTCTCAAACAATTAATCATAAAGTTATCGAGTTCAGAAGGTAAATGACCCAATCAATCGGAGGTCTTTTAAGTCACCAATTTCTCCTTGATTTGCATGTCTTTTGTATGTGGGTCAACATATATATTACTTTTATCAAGCATGGATTTTTATAAGTAGTCATTTTAATATTCTAGGCAACAACAAACCAAACCTACACAAAATTTAAGTCCTCCATCCTTTCAAATCCATGATTTAGAATTCATCATAAGGCAATTAGAGTTTTCTTTACTTGGTTTAAAATCATGTGGTTAACTCTAGATAACGAAATTCATAGCTATTTGTAAAGCTTCAAATAGTTGGCAAACATACAGCACCATTGTTATTGGAGCGTCTAATTTTCCTATGAGGGACCACCTCGCAGCCAAATCGGGTGAAGATGACCAAAATCCAAAATCGACACACGGCATTGCCTAAACATCGTCCAATCGTAAAACAGGCTTCTCCATTGAGTTTTGAACTTCGATAATACCAAAGATAGACTATATTACACTCTCTCCTTGGCTATTCTCTCAAAAGGCACGAAGATCAAATGACAAAAAGATTAGGTGGCAGTCAAATTTGGACTATATATACAAAAGACAAGAAAAACCGCCCAAAAACTACAAGTTTTTAATTCTGTACACAGTGGATTGTCCCGTACGATCGTGGATCATCCTGAACGATATTACTTAAAAGCCTTGAAACGAACCTATTTGTATATGTGTACGAAATGTTTTTGTACAAGATGGTCGTCCCGTACGAACCAAGTTCGTCCGGTACGAACGGTTATTACAAGGTCGGTTCCAAAAACTACAGAAAAACCGTCCTAAGTCGGTTGTATCGTCTGGACGAAAATTGGTTCGTCCGGATGAAATTATTACATAGACCAAATCATCCTGTACGAAAATTTATTTTCGTCTAGACGAAAATCTTACAGAGAGCAAATTGTCTTGTACGATAATTTGGGAGGGAATTAAGTGTAGTGGGAGGGAATTAAGTGTGAAGCTTATGGCAAGGCGGGTAGGCCTTGTACATGTTTTTCTTAGCATAGTAGAACACTCCTAAGTACCAGTGCACATTCTTTTATGTATGCGGGAAAATTTTTTCCATTTCAAATAAGTACCTCGAAGACTCATACACACTTTTCTTAGGGTGGTATGATTGAAGACTATAGTCGTGGTGTTGCACGACCCTTACCAAACACTCTTGAAATGTATGGGGGAGACACCGGGAGGCTGCCAAAATTTCAATCATACCTAGACTTAAACATAAATACAGGGGACTGAAGTTGCAAGCTTTAATGAACAATAGGGAACAAAACTCAAACAAAATAATAGGGAACTAGACCCAATTTAATGCATAAAATGAATCTATAATTCACGAAATAATAAAATAATAGAATATAGGGACAAGTGATGAATGAAATAACATCTCTGCAATCAATACCAAACATTAAAACATGCACATTGAACTTAGCAAGCAACGAAAGTTAAAGAAATGCATAGTTTGATTTGAAGCAAATGTACAAAGTTCCCAACAAGTAAATTGCCTAAAAATGATGACAGTTGACGTGTTATATTCACATAATTCATAAAAGAAAATGCAGTAACCCCCACTTTTGGGAAGTAGTGATCAATATACAATGAGTGTAGTAGTTTCCCAACGCTCAATAATCAACCAGCTTGCAAGTAAAGGCATGCAACCAACAAAAATAGATAAGCTGTAAATGTAATTGTTTCAATGGGCTTGCAGATACATGTGATAGTCTCCTATAAATATAAAGCCAAAATGCAAGTAGATGTAGCAACTTTCCAATCAATGTGCATTGGTAATTAGTTATTAATGCAACTCATCAGTATTCATTGTTAACTTGAAAAGAAGCACATCGACTTGCCTGCAAATGATAAAGCTTCTTGCAAACATAATAGCTCATTCATGAGCAAATTGTGAAAGGCACGCAATAGACAAATTAAGAAACCTCCCCAAAATATTGACTTGCAAATAAGTGCATTAATCCCATGTGAAAACTAAAGATTAATATGTAATTAATGTAGCATATCACTAGCTAACATGCATGAAGAGGTTAGTAATGAATACTGGTCACTAGTAGTTAGTTGATGACTTTCAAATGAATATATTAGCTAGATCCACCTACTAGTGATGATAGTGGATGTGCAACAAATCTAATAATCAATCTCTAAATAGATCTAAATATTTTACAATGAGTACAAACACCTCTAGTGCTTGAGAACTTGACTACACGAAGTTACAAGTGACCTATGACCCAACACTACAACTCACCTACAAGAGAATGAAGGGAGTATGTAATAAAAATTGCAGTCCGCTGATAAACTGAGGCACCAAATTTTTAATTCTAGGATGTCGCACTAGATAAATTAGCTCACCTGCAAGCAATAGGTGGAGGGTCGTGATGCATTCTACAAAGTATCAGTTGGTGAAATATACTCTTGTGACCTAAATATTAAAGAAAATGATAGCATGCAGAAGATGAAAGGAGCTAAACTTCACTATCAATGCAAAACAATGATGCTTAACTCGCTATTAAATCATCTTAGCTGATCTACAACATGTATACAAGCAAATATAAGGTGTCTACTATTTCCAAAACCTTGCATACCTATTAATAGGGGTCATTTGCATAGTTGATCATTGCAAAAACACCACCCCCCATGAATTAAAATATGATTACCTGTATGGGCCCAAGTGAGCATGTTGTATGCACTAATATGACGTCTAAGGATGCTACGCAAATAAAGATGAACTTAAGTTTGAGACTGATCCTCCTATGTAAATAGATATGAGTTAACACAATCCAAACTATCAAATAAATACAAAATCGACAAATCGATCAAGATATGTATTATATACATTCAATTAGGCCTTCAAGGTCTATAACAAGAAAAAATCACTAATAGAAGCACAAAGCCATCAACAAATTTGATCCTCTGTGTGCAAGTTTATAAAGTGGACAAGGTTCTAAAAAAATAAAATTAAATAAAATTAAAAAGAGTTGGCAAGGTTCAACCAATAAAATAAAATTGCCCAATAATGTCAACAATAATGATGACCATATAGATAAAAAATCTCAATAGGAGGGTCCCAAAATATTTAAAAATGCATCCCAAATACCCATGAAAATTTAAAATTCCAATATAAAAAAATTAAGATATTTCAAATTGAAATAAATCACCAAAACATTTAAAGCAAAAATACACATCCAACCTTCGCAAAAGTTTGTTAAGGTGAACAAATCTGAAATTACACTTTAGCTCAAAAAGAGGAAATATCTGGTTGAGAATATCACTAGGATTGATTCTCAATCTGTCTCTTGCCAATAAGGATGTAGCTCTTGTCTTCTAACCAGTGGTTTTGAAGTAAAATGACATCACAAGTAAACGTTTATGACTAAGACCCTCTGACCGGATGGTTTTGCCACTAAATGGTACCATTAAATTATCATCATAGTTAGTGCCCTTATGTTCCCTAACAACATTAAGATGATGATAGGGCATGAAGCCCTATATTAGCTAAGTTTGATTCAAATATTTCCCCTTAGATAAATATTCACGTTAAGATTACAAGGTACCCTTGGACATAGCGACCCATGACTGCTGATAAGGATCCTTCTGTCAGGTTGGGTCAACTACCTCCTCTGACTAAGTAGACTAGCAATCATGATAACCCAGGATGATGAAACCATGGGATCTTGATCTTGTTCATCGTCATTCCCTTCTACCATCTTCTTTAAGTACATCGTAAAAAAATTTTAATTTTAAATATAAACTATAAATACCTAAACATACTGCTACTATACGTCGGATACTATGTATCTAATTAATGACTAGACTTAATCTAAAGTTCTCTCTCAAAGGTCAGGGTGCAAATTTTTTGAGCCCACAAGGAAAGTTATCTACCCTTAAATATGAAAGGTACATCTATTTATATTTGATTTCCATATGATAAATATTCATCAATATTTGAGGGTTATGATTGCTAGCAAACTCAATCTTGTAGCCTATCTAAGAGACATTAAGAGAACAAATTTTATTTAATAAAGTGGCTTTAAAAACCCTTAAGTAAAATCTTTTAGACTTAACTATACTATATTTGGTTAATTTTCATCCTAACTTCTTTATACACTTTAGACTAAGCCATTTTGTTATTTTGTCAAATCCTATGGCTAATAACTTTTTGTTTTGGGTGGTACTTAAATAATTTCTTTCTTTTATAAGTAGATTATCTCTACTTAGACTTTTCATGCACTCTAGAGACTTATAATCTTCCAAAACTATTTGAAATTATTCAATCTCTTAAGTGTTTGTACCTTATTTAAACACTTGGACCTTATGCTTCATAATTGATGTTGTTGACTACTTTTAGTGGGTAATAATTTACTTAATAAAAAAAACCATTTTATCATAACTAGATTCCTCAAGACTACGTAAGAATATAAATAACATAAATCATGTCACCTTAAATAGTTTGACTACTTTAAGCCATGCATGAGGCTAAAACTTTTCAAAAACTTTAATTCCTATCATTAAAATTTAATAAAAATTTATCCTTTTTCTCAACCTTTGAAACAATATCTAGGTATATTTTAAATTTTACTTATTAAATTCATGACATTATGCCTTAGTTTAGATGGATTACTATGTTGAATTAGCTTATTAATCCATCATAGGCATATTATTTAACTTTTAGTACACCAAGACCTTTGCATACACATAAGTCTTGTGATAGGTCATAACCCCTTAGCTACATAGGCTAAGAAGGATATAGCCAAGTTGATGCATTGTTAGAGGATCCTTTGGTTACATAGAACATGGCTTATATTCTAAAAGAAGATTAGTTACCCCTTTTTTGGTCGAATCAAATATTATACCTCTATTACCTCCGCCATTGAGGAGATGTGTTAGTAGATCGAGATTGAGTAGAATCAGAAATATGATGGACGAGGCACACTCCAACACAACCGGTGCATGATTCATGTGCAAAGTCATCGGTCATACTGGGATAACTTGCTCTATGAATCCATTCAGCAAATTTTAAACAATATTGCAAACATCTTACCTTGAAAGAGTTCTAATTGTCTTTTTTTTGGCATGGTATAGGGCATGGAGGTAAAGAGTGGGCACGCTGCCAAACCCCATATAGAACACACAATATATAATGTCGTATAGAGTTTTACTGAGTGGGAGTTTATATTGTGGTGGGAAGAAAATTTTATTCTTTTTCACGATTACGTTTTATTCTATGATAATGTTAAGAGTTGTGTAAATTTAATAAAAGTGGACTAAAATATTGATTGCATTGTTCCATATTTTTTCCTTTATATACTTAACATTAAATATAGTAAACTATATTTTGTTCCAGACAATTTTTGAAAATTTTTCGTTCACTTAAATTTATGATATGTATATATACAAAAAATAATAATTTATTATTAATAATTTCTTTTAACTTAAATTACATCAATTAAATGCTTATTACTCTTATGAAATTTAGTAGGATTTAGTTAGTGAAACGAATATTGTAAATTAAAAAAATTTACTATGTAAAAATTAATTAAATTTATGAAAATATTTTGCATGTTTGGTTAAATTAGAAAATGTGTTTTTGGAATTTTGAATTACTATTTTACAACTTTCATATTAAGCAATTAAATGTTAGGTTATTGATGGAGTTTGACCAAAAATTAAACTAAAAATAAGACAGCCCAAGGCAAATAGGTGTCATGACCAAGTACCCAGCATTTTAGCCTTAGGGGCATCATACAGAGCGAATGATCTAGAAGAGATAAATTATATTTAACCTGTGAACTTAGCAAATCTCTGTTTAATCAAATGTCCTTTACTTTACTTGCATAAAAGACTACTTATGGCGTCCACACATCTTCGTATGGCATGGGTGTGGCTTGTTGAATGACTACAGTTCATATATGCTTTATCTCATCTTGGACTTGACTACATCAAGCACTTGCAGTTCATCTGACTAGAGAACCATCTCATTATAGATTTGGTAGAGAGCTGGTGTCCTAGTATGAACACCTTCCTCCTAACCATTGGCAATATGACAATCACTTTGCAGATGTATAGCTCTTGATGGAGATTTGAGTGGATGGCTCAGCAGTGATAGTGCTAGTTATCGTTGTCTCAGGTTTGCATTGGAAGAGCTAGGTGGACTGTTGTGATGAGTTACTTGGTCCACATCGCAATTTACCATGACCCGGCGGATGAGGCAATTCAAGCAATATTTTGGATGGGTAGATCTCAACTGGAGTCTGTACTTTCACTTTGTTGGTTGTACTAAGCATTCAATAGAGAGTCATATGTTGAGATGAACATGATGATGTTTTCACGGTACATCGAGGCTTACATCATATTCATTATTGGCTATTTTTGTTGCCAGATATGTCACATTCCCATGTCTTATTATTGTTCCTACCACTATAGGAGGACCTGGATGTGTTCGATTAGATGTTGATAGGGAGTTTTTTGTTGGGTCATATGTACAAAAAGCTCTACCTATCATTGAGTCTAGTTTTATATTATTGATGAGCCTTGTAGTATTCGCGGTGGTAGAGAAATATATAGTTTAACGTCTTAGCGATGTATGAAGATCCAGCACACAAGCAAATAAGAGAGACGGAGTAGCGTTCATAAGAGACACCAAAATTTTTATGTGGAAACCCCTAAAAAGAGGGGAAAATAGGGGTTGTGACCCAGTTTGAAATGAATCGACTAGTATTTGTAGTCGAATACAAATGAGGCCCTTCCTTGGGAGAAGGCCTTGACTTGATGTTACAAATATACATCATATAGAGCGCATTACATGGTGGGAGTTACAATAATCAACATAGAATGTTTTTATTTATGTTGACATGAACATAATTGATAGAATAGAGTTCAGAAAGATCGTAGTAGGCAGGAGACCCGAGTCAGAAATATCGTTGTCTGACGATGTAAGTCAGAAGGACCATAGCTCGCATGAGACAGGGGTTCAAAAGACTATAGTTGGCAAGAGACTGGGGTCAAAAAGACTGTCGTCTAGCGATAGAGGTCAGAAGGACCATAGTAGGAGACTACGGTAAGAAGTACCATAGTCGATAGGAGACAGGGGTCCGAAAGACCATAGTTGGTAGGAGACCAAGGTCAGAAAGACCGTAGTTGGCAAGAGACTGGGTAAGAACGACCGTTATCTTGCGATAGAGGTTAGAAGGATCGTAGTAGGCGACGTAGATCGGAAGGACTATAGCGAGCAAGAGACAGGGGTCCGAAATATCGTAGTTGTAGAACGGTACTCCATTAGAACTCTAGGCATCAGGGGGTGGCCCGGCAAAAGTTTGAGCCTCAAGTGATGGTTCGATAGAGTTTAATACCTCAAATGGTGGTCTGATAGAACTCCGGGCATCATGTGGTGGTTCGGCGGAACTCAGGGCCTCAAGTGGTGGTCCGACGAAGCTGCGGGCCTCAAGTGGTGGTCCAGCAGAGCCTCGAGTATCAAGTGGTTGTTTGATGGAGATCAAGGCCTCAAATGGTGGTCCGACGGAGCTCAGGGCCTCAAGTGTTGGTCCGGATGAACTCCAGGTAGTGGTCGAGGAGGAGCAAGGAGGCGAGAGCGATCTCCAATCTCTCTCTTGCTTTCTAATTTCAAGAGGAATGAGGAGTCTATTTATAGATTTCAAGAGGAATGAGGAGTCTATTTATAGATTTCCTAGAGTGGCATGGCCTGTAAATAGGAGAATGATCAAGGGAAAATGGGGAGTGGTTGGATGGATGGCCAATGTTGAACCCCTTGATTATGGACCGTTTGATGGTCATTTAAATGTCTTAGTGATGTTGAAATTAAGTGATCTTGGGCTTGTTGGATTCGTCTCGTCGAGCCGCTTCATTTGACGATGAGCACGTTAAGTTTAGAAACCATTTGGTAATCCCAATTATGGTTCAAACCATCAAACAGCGCTTTGAGCCCCTGATTTTAGAGCAATTCAGGATTGGATTGGGTGAATTTGGTGTCATTGGGTTCATATTTCTGAGACGTTCAATTTTACTGTAAGTTTACTGAAATCAGAGTTTGGATGGTCCTAATTTTAATTTTAAAAGTTTCCAATTTGATTTTTCCTCGAGATTCATGCCCGATCAAGATAATTTTTTGAATACGTATCAGTTTCCCCCTTGTTTTTAGACAACGATGCTTTAGAAGTCGAAAATAAGCAGTATAGCTCCTGGAGAAATTTTTGTGTATTTGAAATATATAAATGCTCTAATCTTTGGCGTAGTGGTCCTAAATTGCTTTAAAAGTGTCAAATTTGAGTTTGGAACATCAAACAATAGTTTTATGGACCCCAAAATGTCCGATTTTATCTTTTTGGGCGCAAAATTGGGCTAAAAAATTGGCCGAGATGAACTGTCCACCGCCAGCCACCACCTGCACCACCGGCCACCCCTATGTCGTCGCACGCTTGCGCCTGCCTGGCTGCCTCGCTAACTAGTGCATCTGCCCAGCTTGCCCGTGTGGTACCGCACGTGTAGCTAACATGGCCATGCTGACCACGGGCGTGGTTCCGGGTTTGCCGCCAACCATAGCGGTTGGCTGCGGTTAGCCAATGATTCTGCTAACCGTCGTCTAACCGGCAGAATTTTTTTTATTTACATATCTTATATATATATATTTGCAAAAATTAAGTCAGCAGTATTAAATTCTCTATGCGCCATGATGTAAAAAGTAGTCAGAGAAAGTAGAGGAGTGATGTGGATTCGGTCCCCAGCTTTTAGAATAATGGAGGTTCGAAGGACATGCTGAATTGTCCTAGCATCTTTGACTAAAGAGCTAGTCTCTCCAACATGAAAAGGTGCATTGGTTTGGCGAAGAAAATGATTTTCCGTGGACTAGTCAAAGTCAGGATCTGAGACGATTATATCAGCTTATCCCTGCTGGTTAATAGCTGTAGAAGTTCAACACAGTCCTGATATGTGATTTCGACGGGGCGTCGATTCACATAGGAGGTTAGGGCTGTGAAGGTAGGATTTATGCGAAGAATTCACGAAGAAGCTCAGAATGAAAGGGGAAAGCGAGAGACAGAATGAAACAAAGAGAAGTGTGAGCAAAAATATCCATTATCGGATACGAAATGTGAACAGGATTGATGATTCTGGAGACAGTTATTCCACATTCTTTATATTGATGGTAAGCAGCTTCATCTTCTGCCTCCCTGAAACGAGGGTCAATCCTAGCCCTTGAACAACTCCCATAAGTTTGTTAGACTCGCTTCCCACCAACCATAGCAAGAGACTAGAAAGAAAACACAAGAGAAGAGGAGGTGTGAGGTGAAATACATGGCTGGAATGGCCTGAATTTAAAGAAATGGCCATATCGTCCAAGCCGATCGCAGAATCATCCAGGACAATATGGGACAATAATTTCGTACAAGCTGATTGGTCAAAAAGGCGGTCCGATCGGCCGGGCAGATCAGATATTGGCCAGGACGATTAGACACAGACGATCGTCCTGAGGAGTCAAGTCGGACGATCGTTTGAAAAGCAGATCGTCTGGGCTGATTAGGTGTATCGTCTAGGACGATGCACAATAATTGATCGTACCGGCCGAAGTTAAAACATTTTAAATCTGTGCCACGTGTATCGTCCAGGACAAACAGTGGATCGGCCAAGATGATTGTCCAATAATGGAACGTCCGAGGCCGATTTCAAGGATTTAAACGTACTGACACGTGGATCGTCCAAGACGATCTAGTGTATCGGCCAGGCCGATTACCATAAAATGCATCGGCCAGGACGAAATATGTTATCGACCAAGACTATCATCATGATTGCAACAGAGTTCGATCCGATCGTCCAGGATGATAAATTATCGTCCAAGATGAAGAGTTATAGCTTGCACAAAAAAGTTCAGCAGATGGAATTTTGAAGAAAATTTGTCCTATCGTCTAGGAAGATATGAGAATCGGCCAGGATGATGTGACAAGAGATTTGAATCCAAGGAAAAAGTGGATGATCAAAGCCCAAAAAAAATAAAAGACTTACAATACAAAGCTAAAAAAAAGGCAAAAAAGCTAAAAAGAAAAACGAAGAAAAAAAAAAGAATTTTTATTTTTGGTTAAACATTTTTTTTTATTTTAGCAAAGTATCCATATGACAGATTTTTCAAACAATTCAATTTTAGAGATTCAAAAAATCAAAGAATTAACAAGTCAAAATCTAAAAAAGGCAGAATATCCGATCTTGTTAATCCCTAGCTCGAACTTCTTTCAGGGTAATAATCATCCTTTTAAAAATAAAAGGTCTAACTCATAAAAACTTCACTGGGTAAAAAGAAGATTCAATCAAAACTTGGTTACAAAGAAAATATCTTATAAATAATATACCAAAGTAATTTGTCTCATTCATGAAATTTGAAATCAAGCCTTTAAAAGCATCAAATAACCAATGAGTTCTCTAAGTTTTAAGAGTTCAGAAAAGAGATAATAGCTTGTATTTAGTGGGCTCATTTTATGCCTCTTGTATCTTTGTTTTGGCTCTTTGAGCATCTTGATTTTTGATACACATTTGTGTATATATATACTTTTCATTTCAAATTTGTTTCTTTTCCACTTTCCCTCTTAATTTTTTTTTCAAGCTAAGTTCCCTTTAACAAAACCCTTAAAAAGAACCTTAGTTGTGAGTATATCCTCCAAATATTTGAGAATAAGAGCTCTCTCTCTAACATAGGGAAGAACAAGTCACAAAACAAAATCATAATCATGTGATAAATGCAATGGCATGATTTAATTTAACTTGAAAGATATATAAGAACTTTAGATATTACACACAAGATAGATTATTATAGCAAGATCAAAAGAATCTTAGTTTCAAAAACCAGTTGTTAATATGAGATAGACTTTTGTCTAGAAAAGAAAATTAAGTTACTAAAAGAGGTTAAAGGGAGGGAAACCATCAACGGTGTTTCTCCCTTTAACTGATTTAGATATGATAATCAATGGCTTTAAATCACCAAAATCTAAAAGCTTAAAAAAAACTAATCATATAAAAAACCAAACATAAAAGCAAAGTGAAAACAAACATTCTAAAACACCAAAAAGCTAGCACACAACAAAAATAACACAAAACTAATTAAAAAACATTTTAAAAAATTATGAAGCAGCAAGTTTAAGCAACTATGAGCTGCGAGCCTCCATATGTCAAATTATCCTATGCTCCCACGAGGTCTTTGGTGAGAGCACCCCTGCAAAACTCAACAACAGTCAGATTTAGGAACCCAAACTGGTTTGGGTCCCTTCTCAAGAAAAGTAGAATACAATGCAGGTGTGGTATGCTGTGAATCATGTACCTTAGGTTTTCATACCCAATGTATACTACGGTGAATGGTGCAATTGTGTGAGATGTTTCCTAGCATGCCACAAGAAAAACATCTAACTCCAGGAAAAAGATTTCTTAAATGGTTTGAGTTATAATGCCTCTTCCTAGTTATTGGCTTTTGATCAAGAGTAGGCATCATCCAAGTTTTCTTAAGTGTAAACAATTCATTTTTAATCCTCAAGTTTGTATTTTTTAGAACATCGTTCTCAACCCTCAAGCTTTTATCTTTCTCTTTAGATTTCTTGAAATCAGATTGAAGAGAGGTGTGTGAAACATTTAATGCTTCATTCTCATCAATTAATTTTGAGTGCTTTTTATTCAAATCATCAAATTCATCAAGAAGAGTCATGTGATTAGAATCAATCGTTGAATGATCTTTAAGAATAACTTCATACTCTTTTTGTAAATTTATAAGTTCCAATTTTAAGTTAGCATGAGTCTTCTTAAGTTTTTGTATGATGCATGGATTTTCTCACAAATCTCAAACAATTCATCATAGGTTGGTTTACATACCTCTTCCTCATCACTTTGCTCAAGATGATCTTCCCCCATTAAGCACATCTTTGATTCACCCCTTTCTCGTAAGCAATGAGTGAGCCAAGTAAGTTATCAATAGAATAAGTGTTCAAATTCTTAGATTCAGTGATTGCAGTAATTTTAGCATCATACGACAAAGACAAGCATCTCAAAATCTTGTTTACTTTTTAATAGTTTGAAAGTTCTCTTCCTAATGAATGCAATGAAGTGACTATTTGTGTAAACCTAGTATACATGTCAGAAACAGATTCAGATGGTTTCATACAAAAAAGTATGTAGTCATGCAAGAGAATATTCAAATGAGATTGTTTCACTTTATTGGTTCCTTCATGAGTGATACATAATTTATCACAAATTTCTTTACCAGTTGAACAAGTAGAAACACGCATGTAATCCTCAAATTTTAAAGTACGGAAAAAACAGTTTAAACATTTTGCATTCAATTGTGCTAAATCTCTTTCATCGAAAGTCCATTCAGTAAAAGCAATTTCAGTTTTAACACCATTAATTTCACAAGAATGTGGAGAATAACCTTCTTTGATAAGCATCCACATGCGATAATCAGTAGATTGTAAAAACGTTGACACGCGGGTTTTCTAGAAATCAAAAGGTAGGTTATCGAACAGGGGAGTTCGGGTAATAGAATACCCTTTCGTAGTGTTACGATTCCCAAAGTTATCCATGGTCAAAATTCAAAAAGTTTTCAAACTAATTTTATGAATCCCGCTCTGATACCACTTGAAAGTTCGTCCGATCTTTGATTCCTGAAAAGTTAGAAGTAACAGACAGTCCAAGAGAATCAATAGTGTTTGTTAATCATCAAAACATAAGTCATGAAAATAGATTTGCAACATGATAGTCCAACGATGGATAAAAATCTAGCAACGCGTAGAAATTTAACTTTGGTTTGAAGCCTGACAAAAGTTCATCGATAGAAAGGAGTCTGATGAAGAGTGGAATTTCAACGTCTGGTAGAAGATCGATGACAGTCCGACAATGGACAAAAATCTAGCAACGGGTAGAAATTCAACTTCAGGTAGAAGCCCGATGATAGTTCGTCGATAGGCAGGAGTTCGACAAAAGTCCGTCGACGGGCAGAAGTTTGATGATGAGTGGAATTTTGGTGGAAGGTAGAAGTATGACATCGGGTAGAAGATTGACGATAGTCTGATGATGGACAAAAGTCTGATGTATGGTAAAAGTATGGTGTCAGGTAGAATTCTAATGAAATCGTCGTGATGAGCAGAAGTCTAACAAAAGTTTTTTTATGGGCAGTAGAGCGTAGAATTTGTCAAAGATATATGACCCATTCAAGGTTTTATGACGTTAACCAAGATAAAAGATTTTGAGAGAATCCACTAAGGATGTGCAACCTATCTGAGTTTGTATGTTATAGCCCTGCTCTATAATGTTAACCTATATAGTCCAGATAATCCACTAAGGATGTGAGACCTATTTAAGGTTGTGTGTCAGAACCCTACTCGATGACGTTAACCTATATAGAAAAGGTCGTATGACCTATCTGAGGTTGTATGCTAGAGCCCTGCTCAATGACATTAACCTATATGAAAGAGGTCTAGAGAATCCACCAAGGATGTATGACCTATTCAAGGTTGTATGTAAGAGCCCTACTCGATGACGTTAACATATATGGAATATGTCAGGCAAATCCATCAAAGAGGTATGACTTATCCGAGGTTGTATGTCAGAGACCTGCTCGATGATGTTAACCTATATAGAAGAGGTTGAGAGAATCCATGATTGATGTGCAACCTATCTGAGGTTGTATGTTAGAGCCCTGCTCGATGACGTTAACATATATGAAAGAAGTCTGGAGAATCCACCAATGATGTATTATCTATCCGAGGTTGTATGTTAGAACCCTTCTCGATGATGTTAACCTATATTGATAAGGTCGAATCGAACCCCCCTGTGATCGATCATCCAATGAGAGAGAGATAATAAAGATTGTATATTTCTCAAATTAAGGATTAAGATTTAATTGACATCCTCCTATGATGTTTAACCTATATGAGGTTGTATGTTAGAGCCTTACTCGATGACATTAACCTTTGTGGAAGAGGTAGAATTGAATCCCCCGGGGATTGATTTGACTTGATTGGAGGGAGCAAACGCTGCGTGTATCCCGAGTCAAAGGTAAATAAGGGTCTATCATTAGACTATTACTACCTTTTTATGGTCAAGATTAAGAACTTGCCTAAAGAGTAGAAGTCCAACAATGGACTCTATAAAGTTTATAATTGATTGGAAGCTAGTTTCCTTGAATTTCTTGGGATTTTCCTAAAATATTATCTTAATGTTGAAAACATTAGAAGATTCTTCTTTACCACAGTTGGATTCAAAGTTGCCCCCGAGTCTGGATATAATTCCCATGAAATAGATGCTGCAATAGCTGATATTAGGAAGTTAACATAAATGACCTTTTGAGGTTGGAGCAAAAATTACCCCCTAGTCGGAAACCACGTTCCCATAGACGGCGCCAAACTTTTGCGTCATCGAGTATTCGTGGTTGTATAGAAATATATAGTTTAACGTCATACTATTGTATGAAGATCCAGCATGCAAGCAGATAAGAGAGGGAGTAGCCTTTATATAAGATATAAGAGTTTTTATGTGGAAACCCCTAAAAAGGGGAAAAATACATGGGGCATGGCCTAGTTTGAAATGAATCCACTTATATTTCTAATTAATGAGGCCCTTCCTTAGGAGAAGGCCTTGACTTGATGTTACAAATATATATTATATAGAGTACATTACATGGTAAAGAGTTATAATAATCAATATAGAAATGTTTATATATGTCGGTAGGACCATAGTTGATAGGATACAGGTCAGAAAGATCATAGTAGGTAGGAGACCAGGGTTAGAAAGGTCGTTGTCTGGCAATGTAGGTTGGAAGGCTGATAGTTGGCATGAGATAGGGGTCTGAAAGACTGTAGTTGGCAGGAGACTGGGGTCAGAAAGACCATTGTCTGGAGATAAAGAATCAGAAGGATCGTAGTAGGCGACGGAGCTTAGAAGAACCATAGTCGATAGGAGATAAGGGTCCGAAAGACCATAGTTGGCAGGAGGTCGGGGTTAGAAAGTTCGTAGTTGGCTGGAGACTGGGGTCAAAAAGATCATTGTCTGTTGAAAGAGGTCGGAAGGACTGTAGTAGGGTACGGAGGTCAGAAGGACCATAGTCGGTAGGGCAGGCATCCGAAAGACCAAAGTTGGTAGGAGACTAGGGTTAGAAAGACCATTTTTGGTGAAGTAGGTCGGAAGGACCGTAGTAGGAGATGGAGGTCGGAAAGACCAAAGTTTGCAGGAGATAGTGGTTTGAAAGACAGTAGTTGTAGGATATTACTCCAGTAGAACTATGGGAGTCAAGGGTGGCCCGACAGAATTCTGAGCCTCAGGTGGTGGTCTGGTAGAAGTCCGAGCCTCAAGTGGTGGTCTGATAGAGCTTAGTGCCTCAAATGGTGGTCCGGCTGAACTTCAGGCATAAATTAGTGGTCCGATGGATTATAGGGCCTAAAGTAGTGGTCCGGTGGAGCTCAGGACCTCAAGTGGTGGTACGATAGAACTCCGAGCATCAAGTGGTGGTTTGACGGAGCTCAGGGCCTCAAATGGTAGTCCAACGGAGCTCAAGGCCTCAAGTGGTGGTCAGGTGAAACTCCAAGAGGTGGTCAAGAAGGAACGAGGAGGTAAGAGCGATCTCCGATCTCTCTCTTGCTCTCTTATTTGGATCCCCCTTTTCAAGAGGAATGAGGAGTCTATTTTTAGATTTCCTATAGTTGCATGGCCCGTAAATAGGAGAGGATCAAGGGCTAATGGGGAGAGGTTTGATGTACGACCAATGTTGAACCCCTTGATCATGGACCATTTGAATGTCCTAGTGATGTCAAAATTCAGTGATATTGAGCTTGTTGGATTCATCTCGTCGAGCAGATCAATTCAACTATAAGCACGTCAAGTTTGGAAATAATTTTGTAATCCAAACTATGCTTTGAACCTTCAAACAGTGCTTCAGGGCCTTAATTTTGATCCATTCAGGCTCTAATTTGGTTGAATTTGGTGTCGTTGGGTTTGTATTCCCGAGACATTCAGTTTGATTATATGTTTGCTTAAATAGAAGTTCAGATGGTCTCAATTTTAATTTTGGAAGTTTCCAACTTGATTTTGACTCGAGATTCATGCCCGATCAAGATAATTTTTTTAAGATGAAGTATCAATTATATTACTAGATCTCTTGCCACTCTTACACTTTTGGTCATTGGAGATATTGCACGTTTGACATCCTACGCTTCAAGTCCCTTTCCCCCATGATATTATTGATAAGCCACTGGGGTGCAGGTAAATTCCTCATCCTGCAATCATATGAAAATATTAACTATGTAATCATTTGATGAACATAAATTTGTACTCACAGGTTGATGGGGGAGTTCAATGCTTTGAGATAAAATTCCTTCAATAAATACATGATTATGTTAAATCATCAACCTCTTGCTTATGCCAACTAACGTGCAAGCCTCAATGAACTCATATACTAAGGTTATTATGGCGGGTCTGCCTCAGATATGCCATGTTTGAATAGAAATATGGATGGTAAACATCCCTCTTATTAATTGGAAGTGGGTCGAGCGGCAATTGGTTGATAGGGTTATGAGTCCATTTTGTGGTGTGTATCCTAGTGAAATTCTACCTATCTAGTGCACTTTCAAGAGGATATATGGATGTGTCCAAGAAGATGTTAATTAGACACATCAACATTATGTCTATATTAACATATAGAATAATCGGTGAGCCTATATTACTCTAGTGCAGATAGTAGTTGGTAGAAAGAATCAAGAGCTGACAAGATATCTGAGATGGTATATATCATCGGCCTTGATTTACTCATTGAGGCCATCGACAGAGGCTCCTGAGACTATATATCTAAATTCACCGGGAGAGAGATTGTTGGTACATTAACTTGATATGAGTAATGCTTCAATTATAACATTTCTTATTTCCTCACACTAAATATAATCTTTGTCACAAGCAAACTAATATGTACATATTTGGGATATCCTCCACCCATTGGAAGGTGGTCAAGGGAAGAATAAAAGATTGATGCATTAAGCAATAGATGATGTTATCTAGCTAGGATATATGGTTGACATATTTATATTGATTGTAGTTCATTTGATACCCAAGAGCATTAGTCCACCCCTGTCAAGTTGTCATGTATACGCCGTACCCATACTCAGGAGATCAATTTTAGTTGCTTCCAGGAGAACTACTACCATAAATATACTTGTTGACAAATTCTAGGCACTAAGACATTCTATGTACGTGGGCTTTGGAGGTCATCCCATGTCATCAAACTTTGAGGTGGATGGACCTTCCATGGCATGGGGAGTCGATCCATATGTTGCAGGACCATCTATAGATTACTTTATCCCATTTGGCATACATTTGCGAACTCCAAGGGTTTACCAAGAGGTCAGCCAGAGATAACAAGTAGACCCATACACCTAATCTTACATGTATATTCCATATTAGATGGGTTTTCTGGGTTTGGTAGAATCTCCAACTCAACAGGGCCTGCTTTTACAGCAAGGACATCTAGTGGAAGTAACACCATGATAGGAGGAAGAGAAATTCAAGCACCACGGAGCATATATACAACTAAGAACTTGACAACCACCTAGCAGATATACCCTTGGTACAGATGCCATTCCATGCCAAAGAAGAGGAGAATTCACATTTTTCTATACTGTGTTTGTATGGGTTGTACAAAAATCTTGTAACATTCACTTTTAATAAATTAATACTTAGTGTATTTGGAATTTTTGAAATCAATAAAATAATATCTTCTATTAACAAATTATTTCATTATCTATTTAACATAGTTTTTATTATGATATATAAACATTTCATATAAATCAAAGATAGAGAACAAAATTTAATAACAAAAAATTACGATAACCTTAACCAGATTAACCTTCATTAGAAGCAAATGAGAATATATAAATTATTAGCATCACACAAACTCTAAAAATAAAAGTACGAGCGATAAAGAGAGGACTGCATAGTGCTACTTTTCTCCGCTCTGCATTGGACAACTCTTGAAGTTAAATTGGAACTTGAACTGAATGTCTTACCAATCCACTCTATTCAAATACTTTTTCTCGTGCCTCTTTGTGATAATTCCTTCATCTGATTCATATAGAAGTCTAACATAAAACTTTTCTTGCTTGGAAACGAAGGGTGATACAGAATAACATGATCAACATCTACTGATGCCTTCTGAAAATCACTTGATTGTCCACCATCTCTTTCATTTCTTAACTCATGGTAATGCATCTAAAGAAAGTCAAGGCCAGCCGTGTCACAATCATGATACAAGAACTTACGTTACATGTATTTCCAACCTCAACCATTTAAGAAATTTCTTAATTAATAGAAATCTATCATCATAGCTTTCTCATAAAAGTTCAAAAGTAAACAATCATTATCATCTATCCATTCATGGAAGGAACATCTAAAAATAGTGTTCGCCTCACCCTTAACTCCAACGGAATATCAGAAGTCGTATCCACACACTCGTGCAACTATATCTTCCAGCATCAACTAAATGTTTCATCAGGTTGCCCCGAACCTTCTCCGTAATATACAAATGCATAACAGTGTAAACTAGCAAAATAAATTTGATGACTCAACTATTCCACAAAAGAAAAACTAATACAAGTAACTTCACTCAATGTTCAACTCTCCCTCCATATGCATCACTTATATAGAGGTAAGAAAGAATGCATAGATTAGGAGTCTAATAAGTAATTTATTTTTGTTGATTAGATAATAAAACTTTACAGGTCATCTACTATGACATGTTCATGTGTTGACCCCTACAATAAGCCCAAGAATCTTAAATTCAATAAAGATAATTCAGCTTGAATA
>NW_021319332.1:160708-163733 GCF_001605985.2 Dendrobium catenatum
ATTTTACCGGTCGGAATTGATTCTACGCGCTTTTAATTGAATAGGAAATTATCAGGACTTGATTTGATTTGAATTCTATAGATTGATAATCTTGCATTGATGCCGTGGTTATTCTGTTGTAATTTGGTGAAATTCAGAATTTGTCTTTTTGCAGGATTTTTGTGTAATTTCGATAGACTACCGTTACTCTGCCCGATTTTCGTATGATTTCTGATTTTCCCGGAATTGATAGATTGAATTGATCTGCCTATGCCTATTGATATGATCGTTCTCGTTTTCTTTAATATTGTTTATTGCATCGATTATTGCATTGATTGATTGATTGATCCTGAAAGACAAGTGGAAACCTAGTTGAACGTTGGTTATAGAAACCAACGTGTATTGAACGAACTACAACAGCACTATTGATATTGAACGAACTACAACAGCACTATTGATATAGATTGACCACTACAACAGCATTATTGAACGAACTACAACAGCACTATTGATATAGATTGACCACTACAACAGCACTATTGATATTGAACGATTGATAACTACAACAGCATCATGACTAGTGTTTGGGCTTGTCGAGTAAGACCATTGTATGAGATTGCATGTATATGATATAGCATCGTATAGATTTCCTGGTTTGTATTGATTTATTGATTTCGGATCGATTTATTGATATTGATTGGATTTATCGACTTGATTTACTATCGTACGGATTCTATTGATTGCATCGATTGATTACCGAGCATTGATTCTACTGAACATTGATATGAACATCGATAGAGCATTGATAGCATGGACATGGACATCGTATAGATTTATTGTATCGCTTTTCTAGATTGACTTCATTGATTAGATCGTACTGATTAGACCGTATTGATTTGATTGACGACATTGATTGATTGAGCTGATTTATCGACTTGCCTGCTGCTGCATTGACTGGTTTTATTGACTATTGATTTCCGCTGCATTGACTCATTCACCAATGACTGATACGGATTGAATAGATTGACATGCATATTGATAGCATTGCCAAGCTTTGATTTCAGTTATAGGTATTAGGTGACCTGCTGGGTTTTGTAAAGCTCATTATATGTGGTTGATATTTTCAGGTCAGGGCTCGGGAGCAGGAGATAGGAGTTGATTCAGATCGACAGGTTTTAGTTCTTTTGATCGATAGATGATTCTTTTGTACTCAGGACAGGATAGATTTCTCTACTTGTATTGTTAGTGTAGTTCCTGAGTATTGTACATGATGTTTTGAGATATGAATCGACTGTTATATTGATGTTTAAATTTTATAGATGTTTGATAGATTGTTTACTTAAGGATTATAGATAACTCTGGTAAATTGTTTGGCTATTGATCGACATTCTTTCCAAGTTAGATCTCGGGGCATTACAAGTTGGTATCAGAGCAGTATTATTGGAAGAATGGATTGTTACCAGAGTTGTAGGTTTGGATTGAGAGTTGGGTAGATTGGGTAGCTTTAAGAGCATCATTGGCATACATCATTGCATGTGCGTATTATTTGTTTTTGAATTGTGCAGGTGAAAAGATATGGATCCTCCAGCAGAATCCAGTGTACCATGACCGATATTTGAAGAAGTATCATGCATAGGAATCAACATGTATTTAAAATTTTGTTGTGTATCTGACAAATGCCCACTAACATATGTATAACATATATATATTTCGAGATTCTCTTGTAACACAAGAATGTATTTCGAAAAGAAAAAAAAAACTGGGGGCATTTTAAATATTTATTCGGATCGACATCGCGCTGCGTGTCGAGATCCCCGAATAAATATTTAAAACTCCAGAATATCAATTTTGTAAAAAAAAAAAACTGGGGGCATTTTAAATATTTATTCGGATCGACATCTCGTTGCGTGCCAAGATCCCCGAATAAATATTTAGAATCATCAGCTACAAACATCCTTTTAAATCAGGAAGTGATAACTTCTATTATTAGTGTATATATGAGTTATTTTTCCTAAAGTTCAGGACATCTCTCCTTCCAGTGTACTAAGATTTCTAAAATCAAAAGAGACTTTTATGATTATGCACTTCGACAAATTGAGCCAAAAAAGCTTGAAGTCTTTCAACAGTCTAAAGCTCAAGGTTCGAATGGGTCTAAAAGGTCGGATCCAACAAGCCCAAATATGGCAGGATCGCTGACAGTTCTGTCTACTCAACACGCCATAAGAAAGGCCGTAGTAGCGGAACCCCCACTTTGTCAACCTATTAGTAAGGACTGCAGGAAGAATGAAAGCTGATTTGATTCAACGAGTTCTAGGGGTCATAGTCTACAAGACTCTCCTAATTGACCGGAGAATCAGAATTCCAGTGGATAAGAGTAGTCTCGAACACCTACCAAATGTCCGTAGATTTCAAGTTTTCAACCACAAATGATGACTTCAAATCTACTAATTTCAGAAGAGTCAGTATTGGGGAGCATATTTCCCATAGCTCGAGTCTGAAGTCTGAATGAGTGTAAAAGGCCAGATCCAACACGCCCAAATATGGCCGGATCACTGACAGTTTTGTCTACTCAACACGCCATAAGAAAGGCCGCAGTAGAGGGACCCCGTTTCAACAATTAGAGGACAAAGAGATACTAAATCGTAGCTCTCCTAATCTGATGAACTCAAGTGACTCGGATTAAAGATCTTCTTAAGTGGTTAAGGATTAAGATACTATCCACATTTGGTGCTATCAACTAAATCTAAGAACCTACAAATCTTTCATCAAGTTTGCCACACAAAGCATAGACAGAATGAGCCAAATTTTTTTGGAATTTGAGCTAAATCTAATTGTTGTTGATTTCAATTAGTGGCTGAAGCGACATTGCTCACAACTATCCTCAAAGGCTGGGGGCATTTTAAATATTTATTTGGGTCAACATCGTGCTGCGTGCCGAGATCTCCAAATAAATATTTAAAATCCCCAGTAATACCAACAACATAAGTTCAAAACTTAAGCTCGGAGTACAGCTCTAGCGCACGGCTCAGTACAGCTCAGAGTAAAA
>NW_021319333.1:0-14241 GCF_001605985.2 Dendrobium catenatum
TTTTTTGAACTGATAGTCCCTCGGATGATCCTGCGATCGTCCAAGATGATGTGATTATATCAATCAAGCTTTAATTGCTTTTTTTAATTACCAGATTAATTTAGGGATAATTGTGTTGAATCATCCAAGACGATGTATTGGATCGTCTTGGCCGATGTATAAAAATAAATCTTGCGTAAATAGATCTGGTGGCTGATTGTTTCTGATTTGAGCCTATCGTTCTGGCCGAAATAAGGATCGTCCAGGACGATGTGCTTAATGACAGCTGCCTTAACCAGGATGCCCTAATTAGGGTTTCTGTTTTTAGTCGGATCGTCCTAGACGATATGGACATCGTCCAAGACGATGTACTCAAAATAGAAAACAATAAAAAAATCTCTCATGAGTGTGTGCAAGGTTACTTAGCATCAGGAACACTTTTACAGTTGACTCAAGAAAAGAAAAATTACAAACTGACTCAACCTTAATCTACCCAATCTTGAGCTGGCTTGAGTTGCACTCGATCTGTGGACCTGAACGGTTAGTAGGCAAGGTAGTCGCAGATAATTATGAATGTTTGCTATCATAAAAAATCTAATCCATAAACATAGATTTGCAACAGGGGTGTCATACCTACTTGGTAGGTTAGTTCTCATCATCCAATTATCTACTTATTTGGACATTTAGTTTACCAACATATATCAACCACTACCACAAAATAAATAAATAAACCAACACTGAAATAACTAATAAGAGATAAACCAACAACATATGCTTAAGCGATAAGCACAATGTGGGCTCGGAAAATTCGACCCCGACCTCCCTGCCACACTTTTCTTTTTATTCGGTGATGGAGTTTTAACTGAATAGTTCCAAGGTAAATTTTGGAAGGCAGATGAGTTTGTAGATAAAACACTACCCAGAGATTTCGCCCTCATTTTTTGAGGACTTCATGATCTGAGTTCTAGTTTCCTATAGGCGCAAGCCCACAGAAGGATCCTTGTCAGCAGCCATGGGTTGCTTCGTCCAAGGGTAACTTGTAGACCTAGGGTGAATGTTTGCCTAAAATGACAAATTTGAATCCACCTTAGCTAACAGAGGGCTTTGTGGCTTATCGATCATATCCTATTTATTCATATCTCAAGGATTTGATGCCAATAAGGAGCATATTGGCTCTGGCCATAACAGGTATTTTGTGGTGCCATTTGGCGGCAAAACCACTCTAATCAGAGAGCTCCGGGTCATAACAGTTTATCCTGCAGTGCCATTTAGTAGCAAAACTGCCGGTAAAAGAACATGTACCACGTCCTTACTAGCAGTAGATTGTTTGAGAATGGATTCTAGTGATATTTTCAACTACGCATTTAGCTCAATGTGAGCTGAAGTAGTTCTTAACTTGTCCACCCTGACAAATTATTGTGGAGGGTGGATGGATTTTGCCTTAAGTGTTTTGATGATTAGTTTCAAATTTAAATATCTTAGAGCTTGATGATTTTTGAATTTTTGTGGAATTTGAATCTTGTAGAAATTTTAGGGCATTTGAAATATCTGAGAGATTAATCCCTTCGATTGAGATTCACATTCAACACGGCCATCATCGGGGTGTAGAGTCATTCATTGACTAAACCTTGTCGACCCTATCAGCTTGTCGATAGGGGATCGGGTTTCGTATGCTTTATGACTTTGTGAGTGAATTCTATTGATTTTAGGCTTTGAAGGCCTACTACGAATATATCAAAATAAATATATTGATCGCCACAACCGTATATTTATTTGATAGTTCGAACCCTGTCGACTCCTATTGATTCGCATAGAAGGATCGGGTTCGAACTTGAATTCACTTGTTGACCTGCATAGGATCCCTAGACGTCACGTGTGTACTCATAACACGCTCGTCGTGGCTCATGCGGGTCGAGATCGTATTTTTCCCTTTAGTGTACCTATGTGTATACAAACTACGGTGTAGGTGCAAGGGGATTTTGAAATATGTTAGTTGTGCAAGTAATTGCAATTTGAATGCACATAATATTTCATTTGAGAGATTATGCACGCCTTCTGTCTGCTTGTACGAGTGTTGTAGATCCGGTGGCGGGTTGCAACAGCTTATGAATTGAATTGTTTGCTGTTTTGTACAAGTAGACTGTCGTGCACTACTTACATGATTTGTGCAGATAGATTGTAGTGCACTAACTAATTTCCTGTCTTTTTTTATCGTAGGAGCTTTCCCTTGAGTAGATCTAAATCGGAATATATGGAGTGTAATTTTAGTAGTAATAGACCTAGTGAGGGGATTGTGACTTTGGGCGATCAAGTCATTAATAAGAGTACACGTTTTAGATATCTTGGATCTATTGTTCAGAGTGATGGTGAAATAGATGGGGATATTATCAGCAGAATTCAAGTTGGATGGTTGAAGTGAAGGAATGTTTCGGGCTTGTTATGTGATAGAAATGTACCCCTCAAACTTAAGGGAAAATTCTATAAGATCGTAGTGAGGCCTGCAATGTTTTATGGTGCCGAATGTTGGCCTTTAAAAGAGAAGCATAATACTAAGTTAAGTGTGGCAGAGATGAGGATGCTCAGGTGGATGAGTGGCTTTACCCTTAGAGATAGGATACGAAATGAGCATATACGTGAAAAGGTTGGAGTAGCTCCAGTAGAAGATAAAATTAGAGAAAGTCACCTTAGATGGTTTGGTCACATAAAACGGCGGCCTTCCAATGACCCGGTTAGGAGACTAGAGGTATTAGATTTGACTTATGTTAAGAAAGGTAGGGGTAGACCTAAAAAGACTTGGTTAGAAAATATTAGGAATGATCTTTCTTTATTAGATTTAAACGAGAATTTGACTTTTAATAGGATACAATGGAGAAAAAGGATTCATGTAGCCGACCCCACGTAGTGGGATAAAGGCTTAATGTTGTTGTTGTTCCAATTGAGGGTTTTTTTAGCAATTGTAATAATTATTTAAAAGTCTTAAAATGTTCATATGAATGCTCTTTTGAAATTAGAAGTGGCATATCCACTAGATAGCCAACCTCTACATTAACTTCCATTATTTGCATGCATTTTGTAGTACCATTTAGAGAATTTGCATATTTGTTTGAAATCAAATCTCCTCTTATTTTATTGCTTGCAAAGTTGAATATAATTGCTTGTACTTCGATGTTGATTGTAGGCGAAAAGTTGAATATTCCACGGTTCTTCTATCGATGTCTTTGGAGGGTTCATCGAATCCAATATACAATCATTGTATATGCTTTATGTTTCCTTCATGAATACATCAGGATGTTCATTACAACCACCACACCCCTTTCCACAAGCATGATTGTTATTATATTTGCCACCATCTTCTTGTCACTTGAAAATGAGTTGAACGTGCAGGTTCTTTGTCTCCAAAGACTGTTCATAACATGTATAATAAACTTCACATTCATCATTTATTTGAAATTCATTCCTTATCTAGCATGAAGACTTTCAACACTTGTGGAAAACTTTAGATGTAGGCATATTGCCATATCGCTCACTTTGGTTGAATAATTTGAATCACTTTAGATTATCATTCCTTGTTCATGAGATAACTTTCGTTTGAATGGTTGGACTTTTGTTGACTTATGATTTGCATCTTTTTTTGTTGTATCTCTTTGGAGTTGAATTGTTGTTGGTGATAAGGACTCCATCATATTCCTTCGTGCTCACCCATTTTTTCAAATCTGTTTAGTCAAACAAATCCTTGTACACAAATCCTTGCATTCACTTTGAGTTGTGTTTGCTTGCATGAAGTTCATTTTCTTCGATCTTATTAATTACAGATGAATCGTGTCGATGGTTGCAGGCCTTATATCATTTCTGAGAGTAGCTTATGGTTTGCACAATAAATTTGTTTATTGACATTCATTTGAAGGCTTTGCATCATTTCTTACGAACAGTTCGTATGCAGAGTTCTTCTCCTACCACGAGTTCTTACACACTTGCTTACATGATTGGTACAAATTTCATAATTATCGGGCTTGAATGATTTGAAGTATATGTTCATTTGTTTGTAGTTAGACTATGCATCGCCTCTAATTATTGCTACGACATTCTTTTTAATGGGCTAAAGCTTTATTCATCATACGCCCCTTTCTTATATAGTTGCATTTGGAGTCCCTTGGTAATCACAAGCTTTGTGCTCATTTATATCCACTAGAATGATTAGGATTCACTTAGATCTTGATTGTTCCTTCATCGATCCAAGGTTTGGCTCTGGATGCTCCATTCCAATTCAAGTTCTTTAGAGTTCATGTTCATTCAAGTTTGAGTCAAATGCTAGCAGGTTCAATTAATGTCCATATTAAGCTCAAGTTAAGTTCTCATTTATGTTCAAATTTTAGTTATTTATTTGAATGCGTCTCCATGAACTCCTTGTATATGCTTGTAGGTGTATTTTAATCTCTTTAAAAAATTTCTAAGTCATTAGTTTTTGTTGAAAATTTTGGCAGCACTCCGACGTCACCTCACGTAGGACCTGCATCGGAGTGTGTAAGGCCTTCCTGCCAGCTAAGAAAGGCAATCACGGTAGGTGTCAAGTGACACCGCGGCCATAGTTCCAATCCACGCTCGCTAAAAAAACGATCACGAGATCTTTGAGCACATATTTAAAGCATAGCATTTTCCCCGCCTAAAAGCAATGACGGGTACTTAATTAAACAATTTTTCTATATATAACAAATTTCCCCGCCCATTAAAAAAAGCGGTCACGAGTACTTAAGTTTCATGCATATGAATTTTTTCGTTCGCTCGGAGCGGTCACGGGTACTTAAGTTTCCTCGCCCGCTAAAAAAAGTGATAACGAGTACTTTTTCATGCATAGAAATGTAAAATACTAGTGTCGGGCTTTTTACCATGGGTGTGCAGTAATCGAGGCGGCGATGGTGAGAAACCTGCGATGCACAATTAAATTTATTTTTTTAAAATATTTGTATAATTAAATTAATCATATATGTCTTTTTTATTTAAAATAAAAGCTAGATAGAGAAAAAGTGGAAGAGAGCTCTCTTTCTAGAGAGAGAAAGAGAGGGAAAGAGAGGATTTGATGGGGCTTTTTGGTGGAAGAGGCTTAGGGTGTGTAGGAGATTGGGGGAGTGAGGTTAGAGAGAGAAAATCTCTCTTTCTCTAATTTTTGGAGAGAGAAAGAAAGAAAGGAATTTTTTTTCTCTCTAGGGAAGGAATTTGGAGGCGTGGTGGAGAGGAGAGATGCTTGGGGTGAAAATAGAGTCATTCATGAAGAGATTTCACTCTCATTGTAGAGAGAAATTTTCTCTCTCTAGGTTAGAGAGAGAAAATGAGGGATGATAGATTTTTTTTTTAGAGTGTGTAGAAGGTGTAGGAAAATTTTTTTGTGAAGGGTTGTGGATGGTTTAGTGAGTGGATGTGGAGATATGAAAAATTAAGGTTAGGGTTTGGTGTATGCTTGAGAAAGAGAGGTTGGAGAAGGAAGAAGAAGATGAAGGAGAGGAAGGAGAGGAGAGGAGATGAAGAAAATGAGAGGAAATATGGAGGGATGAAGAAAGAAAAAGAAAAATGGGGAAGAGGAATAAGAGGGAAGGAAGAAGGAGAAGAGGGAGAGAAGAATAATGGAGGAAGGAGGAGGAGAAGAAATTTGGAGTTTACCTTGAACCTTAGAGGGAGAATGGAGGCTGGCGGCTTGGAATCGCAAGGGAGGCGTGATGGGGGCGGCTCCTTGGCATCAAAATGGCATGAGAGGGAGCGAGGGATCGGTTGGGGAGAATGTGAGGGAGTTATGAGGGTTTAAGTGGGTATTTAGGATATTTTTTGAGTTTTTTTATTTATAAAAAATCTTTTTCTTATTTAAAACCTCTCTTTCTCTCCCTCTTTCTATTTTTTTTAATTATATTGCATAAAAATAAAAAAATAAATTTTTAATCTTGCATCGAGTTGGTCGCCGCATCATTGCTCGCACACATCGTCGCCTTGATTCACGCGCTCAAAATTTAAATTTTTGTCGACCGTCGACCCCCATCAATATGGGTGTCGATCTTAACTGTTTTCGTTGCTCCGGACGCATCGGCGCTGTTTGTTTTGCGAACGGAGGTCATCTCGACGAATTTGGGTTTTCATTCGACACGCATCGGGTGAGTTTTGCGCGATTTCGAGCTCTTTTGCTTTTAAAACTTACCTTGCGCGGTCGACTCGACCCGACACTAGTATTAGGGTCAACAAATACCCCCTAATAAATGTGGTACGCACCTAAAGAGAATCACATTTGTTGTATGCTGATTGACCCTGTTGATCTCTAGATATTTGTTCTAGGTGTCACACAAGGGTTTCATTTAGTGAATCTCCAAGAGATTGTTTGGATGTCACACTAAAGTTTTCTTTCTTCATTGCTCTCTTAGATGTATCCATAGATGAAAGGGTTATCTGATTCCTTCTACCAAGTGCTATGAGTGGCAAAATTGGTAAAGGGTTATCTGATTTGTCTTTGGTGACTTGTTAGAAGATTTGTATGCCTTATGCCCTTTGCTTCTAGCTTTGGTGGGCTTGATGAAGGGGTAAATATCGGTGACCGAAACCCTTTAGGTTTGTACTAGGTCGGAGGAAAGAAGTCATCGGTCCAGAGCTTTGTGCATAACAGACTTGTTGATGACAGAATCATTTTAGTTCATCCTTAGGCTTTGCGTGAACTTTAGGATATTTTCTTCGTTCATCTACTTTGTGTTTTGGTGGACTTGTTGAAGAAGAATTCCTTCGATCCTTATTTTGTGCTTTACGGATTTGTTGAAGGATTTGCAAGTTCTAGATATGGTCGATAATACCAAATGTTAGTAGTATCTAGATCATTAATCACTTAAGAAGACTTTAATCTGAGTCACTTGAGTTCATCAGATCGGGAAAGCTGAGATTTAATAGTTGTTCACCCTCTGGTTGCTGGGATGGGGGTTCTCCTACTACGTCATTTCTTCTAGCGTGTTGAGTAGTTGGAGCTGCCAGCGATCTGACTATATTTGGGCGTATTGGATACGACCTTTTACACTCATTTAGGCTTCAGACTCGAGCTATGGGAAATGCGCTTCCTAACGCTAATTTTACTGAAGTTGGCAGATTTGGAATTCTTCTTTGTGGTTAAGGATTTTGGAGCCTACGCACATTTAGTAGTTGCTCGCGACTCTTCCTTCTCAATGGAACTTTGATTCTCCAGTCATTTAGAAAAATTTTGTAGACTACGATCACTTGAACTCCTTGAGTCAAATTAGCCTTCGTGCTTCCTATAGTCCCTACTAACGGAATGACAAAGTGGGGGTTCCGCTACTATGGTCTTTCTTATGGCATGTTGAGTAAATAGAGCTACCCGCGATCCGACCTTATTTGGGCGTGTTGGATCTGGCCTTTTACACCCATTCAAATCTTAAGCTTCAGGCTGTTTAAAGACTTCAAGTTGTTCTGCCCCAATTTGTTGTATTGTGTAGTTACAAAAGTCACTTTCCTGACTTTTGAATCTTGGTACGTTGGAGGAGTCTTGAACTTTTGAGAGATCACCTGCATATACTTTGAATAGAAATTATTATATTCTTCAACATGAAAGAATATTTACACAGATAATTTTAAATATTTATTTGGGGATCTCGACGCATAGTATGATGTCAACCCAAATAAATATTTAAATGCCCCCTATCTCGCAAGGAGATTTCATGTAAATCTTGTATTTTGATATTTTAAATATTTATTCGGGAATTTCAGCACGCGGCGCGATGTCGACCTGGATAAATATTTAAAATGCTCCTAATCTTATGGGGGATTTTTGTGGACTCTTTGAAATGCATTCTTGTGACACAGGAGAATTTCAAAATGTAAAGCATATATGCTAATAAACATGTATAAAATCCACACTGCATTAAACAAAATATTTTCTTGGACAACTTTATGCAAAACACTTCTTTAGATATCGACCATTGATCGACGGCATGGGCCTCTGATCGTGCAGGTCAAAAAGTTGATAGGCTTCTCCTTGGTACACCTTTTCAATGACGAATGAGCCTTCCCAATTGGATACGAATTTGCCACCGATTTTTTGATGTGGGATGATTGGTCTTCTCAGCACCAGAATCAATTCTCCTTCTTGAAATGCTCGATGGCACACCATCCGATCAAATGATTTCACCATCCTTGCTTGATAGATCTCCAAGTTTTATTGAGCTTGCAGTCTAATCTCATCGAGTGCATTAGGTTCCTCCATTCTTAGGCGAGTGTTTTGCTCTTGGGTTATATCATGCTGAATTGTTATCCAGAGTGATGGTAGTTCAACTTCTAATGGCAATACTGCTTCAACTCCGAACACGAGCGAATAAGGAGTGGCTTTGGTTGGTGTCTTGTAGGTTGTACAATACGCCCATAGCACTTCTACCATCTTCGTGTGTCACTCCCTTTTATTCTTGGTAAGGATCTTTTTCAACAATTTCACCAATGTCTTGTTTAAGGCCTCCGCCAAGCCATTCGCTCTTAGATTGTATATTGATGAATACCTCCAATCGATCTTGTGTCGATCAACAAACTTGTAAATTTTGGTGCTTTTGAATGTTGTGCCGTTATCTAAGATTATGCATCGCGATACACCAAATCTGTAGACAACGTTGTGGGTAAAGAAGACCACATACTCGGATGTGACCTTTCTGAATGGAGCCGCCTCTGCCCACTTCGAGAAGTAGTCTGTAGCTGCCAAAATAAAGCGGTGCCCGACTGATGATGGCGGATCTATCCGTCTGATTATATCTGTGCCCCAGCATTCAAATGATCATGATGATACTGTTGGGTGCAGGAGATTTGGCGGTTGATGTATAACATCACCGTGAATTTGACATTCATGACACCTCTAAGCATGGTCGATAATGTCCCTCACCATTGTTGTCCAATAATAGCCCATCCTTTTAATTTTTACAGCCATTTTAGGACCAGATTGATATGCACCACAGAGTCCCTTGTGAACTTCTGTCACCACTCTATCAGCTTCCCTGATCCCTAGGCATCTTAGCCACATTTAATCAAAAGCTCGTCGGTACAATGTGTCGTTGACAAATGTATACCGCAATGCTCTCTTCCTAATTTGTTTGGCTAGAGATTTATCTGTTGGAAGTTTACTTTCTTTGAAATATTTGATGAAGGGTTTCCTCCAAACATCCTCTACTTCAACATCTAAGCAATGCAATCACGATTCTGAAGTTTGACTAGCTTTATGTCTCTTAGCTACATGATATCCTTCTGGACAATTTTTTATAATAATCTGGTGAAGAAGTTGAGGGCCACTTGGAATTGTATCTCGTTTGCTTGAATCTGATACTTCTTCTGCCCGCAGAAATTGCAACAGGGCGGGCTCCAACACTCGACGGTTGTAAACTTCGACATATATAGGTCTCTCCACGTTAGTATTCGTCATTTCCTTGGCCAATTCGGCCAAGCAATCTGCTTTTGCATTTTGCCCTCTGTGAACTTGAACTATTTTAACATTTGGCACATGATTCAGGAGCTCAAGGGTCCGTCGATGGTAATGAGCCAATTCAACCTTACAAATCTTGTAAATGTCCAAGACTTGATTTATTACAAGTTGAAAGTCACCAAAGATTTAAAGATTTGGAATTCTGATGTCGATTGCAATCTCCAGCCCTGCTATTAGAGTTTCGTATTTGGCTTCATTATTGGTCCGAGGTTCAGTCAAACTGAATGAAAATCTCATTATACCTCCCTCGGGTGCTACGAAAAAGAGATCGATGTCGGCTCAGGCCCTTGCAATATTTGGAGGTCGGACAGGCTTAATCGACAATCCTCCAACGAAGTACATATCCCAGAATGGTAACTTTTCGTTGTCCTCAACCTGCATGATTTGCTCGTCAGGCAAATCATCATTGAGTGGAGAGTCTGATGGGATTGGATGTGCAGCGAGGAAATCTGCCAAAGCTTGTCCCTTTACCGCCTTCTGTGGCATGTATGTGATATCAAACAGTAGTAATATCACTGCCCACCTGGCTAAATGACCTGTCAACATTGGTCTTGTCATCAAGAACTTCAGCGGATCGATCTTTGATATTAAGGTAATCTTGTGAGAAAGCATGTAGTGGCGAAGCTTCTAAACTGCAAAGATCAATGCCAAACAATGCTTCACAATTGGGGAATAGCGGATTTCCGCTCCGATCAATCTCTGACTGATGTGGTATAGTGCATTTTCCTTGCCTTCTTTGTTATGTTGGGCCAATAGTGCTCCAAGGGACTCTTCTAATGCTACCGTATACAGTATAAGAGGCTTCCCCGGAATTGGTGCCGCAAAAATATGAGGGTTCAATAAGTATCTCTTGATATTATTAAATGTTTCTTAGCATTCATCATTCCATTTAAAGCGGACATCTTTCTTCATCAACTTCGAAAATGGTTGGGACCTACCTGATAAATTCGATATGAATCGCCGAATGAAATCTAGTTGTCCTTGTAATGAGCTAAGTTGACGAAGGTTTCTAGGAGGTGGCATCTCCATAATTGCCTTGATCTTATTGGGGTCAACTTCGATACCTCAGTGTCGAACAACGTACCCCAGAAATTTGTTAGAAGAGACCACAAAAGCACACTTGGGAGGATTCATCTTTAGATCATACTTCCTGATCCTTTCAAATACAATCCTTAAGTCATCCAAGTAGTCTCTTCGGTTTATGCTCTTGACAACATAGAACTCGACCTTCTGATGTATTAACTCATCAAATATACATGTCATTGCCCGTTAATAAGTAGCACCAGTGTTCTTAAGGCCAAAGGGCATAAACGTGTAACAGAATATGCCGATTGGTGTTCTAGAAGATGTGTGTTTCTCATCTTCAGGTGCCATCTTGATTTGATTATAGCCCAACGATCGTCCATGAAAGAGAACATATCATAATTAGACGTGTTGTCCACTAGTAATTCTGATACTGGGAGCAGAAAGTCATCTTTTGGACAAGCCTTATTAAGGTCCCGAAAATCGATACATATACGAATCTGGTCATTCTTCTTCTTGACAGGGACAATGTTGGCAATCCAATCAGCATATTTTTCTTCACGGATAAAGCTCGCTTCTATAAGCTTCTTTGTCTATGTAATCACCTGTTCTTCAATCTCCAATCTTATTCTCCTTGGAGCTTGCTTTACAAGTATTTCATCGTGCTTGATGGCTAACCTGTGAAATTCCACATCAGGGGATAAGCCGGGCATCTCGGCATATGTCCAGGAAAAGCAGTCCTTGAATTTACAGAAAAGCTCTTTCATTCCTTCCACTTGGTCTTCTAGTAAAAGGGAGCAAATGAAGGTTGGGCGAGGGTCTTCTTCAGTCCCCAAGTTGACTTCTTTTAGCTCATCCATAGTAGCCGTCTGTCCACCATCTTCTAATTCTTCAGGTGCAGGCTTGGCCTCTACGGGCTGATCATCATAAGTATTAACTTCATATATTTTCTCATCGTCGCTATCATCTAATTTGACTTCCCCGCATGTGATTGCTTGGCAAGTCTCCTTTTGGGAATATTTTTGCATGATGAATCCGAGACCTCTCCTTGCAACAATATTTTTCTTTCGTAATGGACGTGGATGTCTTCCATACCAAATGCTCAGGCAAAAGCGAAGTTGCTATTTTGAGGTAGAGATATTGATTTGCTTTCGTAATATTTTTCGAATATTTTTGGTATTAAACCTAGGCATTTTCGTAGGTATTAGCTCTCCAGAATCAACGAGCCTACAAAACCAGTAGCAATTTGCTTCTTCGCGCTCTCCACCTTTATAGAATAAGCTTCCTGGCCCACCCCTTTTTCTGCGAGGAGGTACATAGAATGTTATAAGCTCTTCAATATTATGCACCTCTCGAGGAGTAATTTCCTTGAAATGTTGCATGGGAATACGCGTGGCTACAAATACGCTGTCCGAGATTGACAAGTCACCCATTCTTCTTGAGAATACACACTGCACATTGCTCGTGTAGGTAGACTCATAATCATAGTCATGTAGGTTGACTCATAATCATAGTCAAAATCTGAGTATTCAGCCTTCTTTTTCCCTTTAGCAATTGACTGACATGCCTTCCAAGATTTTGTAGGGGTGACCTCATCTTCATCTGTGTCGCTCCCTAGGTGAGATACATGTTTTCTTTCTTTAGTAGCGATCGCTGCTTTGGGAAGAGTTGTCGTTGCCTTCTTTCTCCCGACCTGCTTCTTTTCACCTTCTTGTTTTAGTCGCTTTGCAGTTTTAGTAATTGATGCCTAGACCTCAAGAGAGCTCGATGGCTTCAGCTTCTTTGGAATGAAATATTTGGCATCTTCATAGATTGTCGCTTCGTGTACTGTAAAGGGTTGGATGTCACCAGAGATCCTGAACTCTTCTCCATCCTTAAGGTACTTCATGCACTAGTGTAGTGTTGATGGGACAATGTCATGCAACCAAGGGCGACCCAGGAGAGCCTTGAATGAAGTATCTGCATCAATCACATGAAATTTGGCTTCTGTATGAAGCTCCCCAAATGTTAGGGAGAGCATGAACGATCCTAGGGTCTTCTACCATTTCTCATTGAAACCATGCACCATTAGCTTATCTAACCCGAGATGTTGCACGTCGAGGAATAACGATCTCAGCTCTTTCAAGCTTATAAGATTGATGGAGGACCCAGGGTCGATCAGGATTCGACTGATTATCATTTCGTCACTTTCTGCAGTAACGTACAGATGGCATTTATGATCTGCCGTCCCAAGCATCATGCCTTCTTCGAAGAAGGTGATGAACAGCTCATTACGGGCTTATAGGACTTCCGTCATGTCACGTTCAGCAAAATATGCCCCATACCTTTCAGGGTCTTTGAGAGCCTGAATCAAAGTCTCCCGAAGATTCTTAGACATTATCAGAGCATTGTATATGCTAAGCTGCGCCAGAATTTTTCTCAGATGGGATAAGATATTGTAATCTATCCCATTGACTAGAGTGTCTTTCTTCCTAGAGTCCTTGGGGATGATATCTTCATTGACAACAATCTCCTTCCCCTAATCTTTATTGGAGATTTCCTTCTTTAAAGAACTTGGTAGCACATTACCGCTTCTTAATTGCACTTGCGCAATTTCATCTGGCACAGGCTCACTTGATGGATCATCTTCCTCAAAATCAGCCATCATAGCATCCAAAGATTCATTTTCTAGTTCAGAATCACCCTCTAATCTCACATGCCCCATTTGCGATGTTATATCCTGCTCGAACTCATTCTCATTTGGAAAAAATAGATCTTCTTCCGAATCAAGTCCATTGATGATGCCACAAGACAAGTTTCAGAAGTTACTTCTTCGACGTAATTTTCTTTTGTTGGACTCACTGGTGTTACCAAAATGACCCGGCAAGTTTCCATAGGAAGAGAATCTTCACTCGCCTCTTCTGATTCAGCCACTTTAAGTTCTGACATAAGCAGCGAGCTTGATGGGACGTCTAACAGTTTGGTAATATTCATCCAAACTGTCGATAACCCTTTGAGTTGTTATTTTCTTCTCCTTAGGCTTCTTTAGTTTGGTCCTTCTTTTGGAAGACTGTACTTTTTCGTATTTTAAATAACCGTCTTGGTTGGGATGTTATTTAGAAGTTGATGCTCGTTCAATAGGCATCCCTTTCTAATCCAACACTGGGTGGGTAGGAGATGTCCACTTCACACCTGGAACTCCTTCGAGTTGTTTTAACATTTTTATAGTATTCTTGGAGACCGCAGTCTCCCACTTCCTTTTTGGGGTGATAATTTTTTATTTTTTCTTCTTTAGTCGGGTGACGGAAGAGGACGTAACCACCCGAGTCGACTCTTTTCTGGGGTGTGCCAACACATTATCCGACAATGTGGCTTCCCCCTTTTGATATTTTCTTTTCAACAAATCCTTAAAGATGTAGCAATCTTCAATAGGATGACTAAGTACTCGGTGGCATGGGCAATGATTCGGGTCACCAGTATGTTTCGATTCTTCGGGCCTCCTGCACTCCGACAGTTCTAGACCTGCTTTTAACGCATGTCGAAATAGCTTGGCAACACTCTCCCTCCTAAATGAATATTCTTTATTCATTCTTTTCTTGAGGGATAGGAACGCTCGATCACCAGTTCCCCTTATTAGCCTCGGGCGTTCTCCTTCACCCTGAAACATTCGCAGCTTGTCATTTCCCCCAAGTGTCAACTTTGGTTGGGTGTTAGGGTTATAGACTTGTTTCGACTTGCCTTCAGACTGTATCGGTTGCTTGCCTTTATCT
>NW_021319333.1:14341-20706 GCF_001605985.2 Dendrobium catenatum
AATTATATCGGATGAATATTAGGATTACCTTTTAAATTGGAATATTAAGGAAGATTTCTATGTAGAACAACTCCCTAAATTTGAAAATTCAGCTTTCGCTAATCATGCTTGTTGTAAATCTGGACCCAAGTCCTATAATTTTGATGATAACAAACATTATTGAATTATTTACTATGCTATCTCCCATTAATTACTATTATTGCATATTTATTTTTATCTTGTGCACTAACATTTCAGGTCCACCATACACTATGTAAAAATGATCAACTCAAGAATGGGTAGAATATAGTTAAGTGTCTGAAAGAGTTTGTAATTTTACTTTTTCTTTTTCAACATTTCTTAAGTCAAATTATGAATTTGGTGGATACTAAACTTGGTGACCATATACACACACTCAAGAGAGTGAAATAGTGACAAAATTAGAAGCTCAATTTTTTGAACTAATCATATTATACAATCAATATCATATTATACAATAAACTAATTAAAAAATCAGTAAAATGGCTAATTGTATAATTAAAATTTTTTGAACAAATTATATTTTACAATCTCGATCATATATGAAGATGAGTTGAAATCAAGATCCCAACCGTCAATCACATTTTAGGTAATATTTTGATAATCAACATTTAAATTAATCATATCGTATGATATATATCACACTGTATGATATAATTAAATCTTACCTAAATTAATTCTGTAATTAAGGAATAATTTTGAATTATATGATCCTACCAAATCATACAGGATGATTAGACCCAATCATACGGTATGACCCGATCTTTTCATGAAATGATATTTTATCATCGCTAATCGTGTGGGAAGATAATCCAAGTTGTTTGAACTAATCGTCTTGGGCATTTCTCAAATCATACTTGACCATGAGCATAATTCATTGAGCTTATCATACAGTGCCATATTTTTCATACAGTACTAACAAGCTTATTTAAACTAATCATATTGTATAATCTTTGATCGTACTATATAATTAGAGTCATCAAAGTTGAATTTATAAGGCTTCTTGTGAGGCCTTGTATTTAATCTCTCTAATTAGACTTGTTTCAATTCTTATTATGTTGAGTGTTATAGAGAGAGAGCTTAGATAATAGATCTAGAAGATCTTTGAGATGAAGAAAGGGAGAACTTATGTGTGAGGGAGAAGTAGTGTGAGAGGTTCACATGGTTTCTCTAAGCGTCATGTCTTATTTCCTCTAAGTGTCTCTGTAGGGATCTTGTGTGTCTTTTGGAAGAAGTTCTTCAGCTTAAAAATTGTTGTGGTTCTCTACCATCACTAAGAGGGTGAGAAAGATTATATGTTCTTTGTATTCTTTAGAAGGGAGAAAAAGGATTGAAGGTCTGTTACCGTCACTAGGAGGGTGACATAGCTTCTGGTTCTTCACCACACCAGGTTTGGTGGAAGGGATTTTTTAAGGGCTTCTCCAACTTATTGTGGGGGGGAAAATGATAGAAATTATAACGTTAGTGTAGTACCCGGAATAAAGGACTACGGGGAATGGATGTAGGTCAAGGTTTACTAAACCACTAAAAAATCTCTGGTATGCTATTTTTTATTTAATTTTTTACTTTTCTACAATTTTATTTCTGCAATTTAATTTTACTACATGAAATACATTGTTTACTATCAACTACAATTAGGTTAATTTGTGATTTACTAAAAAGGAGAATTTTTATATCTTGATTGATATATTTGTGCCTTCAAAATGACAAATATATTAAACTCTGATTAGCTTCCACCCGTGCTAAGTTACGTATTTAGAATTATTTTTTTTCAAAATTATTTTCTCGCAAGAAAATTTTTTGTCACAGTTATTTTTTAAAAAAAGTACTAATTCATCCCCCTCTCTTGGTGCACCTCGGGATAGTTCATTGAGGTCTTACAATCTCCTCGAACTTTTAAGTGGTATTAGAGCAGTTCTTGAGATTTAAATTTTAAAATCTTCAAGAAAAGATCTAATAAAGCAATTTGTAAAAAGAAATACTACAGAGATTATTCAATAACTCGTCACCAATTTTTGAAAATATTCCTGTAGATTTTTTAGAAAATTTGTATGTCTACATTTCTACAATCTATTGACTATAGAATTTAGTATATGATTAAAATTGGTTATTCAGTTCCATCTCAAGTAGTTAATAGTGTCAAAACTAATATTCCCTTTAATGAAAGGAGTTTTGAGGATAGAAAACTTGCACAATTAAATGTTAAATATTTGAATTATTTTTTCTATGCTTTGAAATTTGAGGATTATATGTGAGTATCTTCATATACTATGGGGAAGGGAATATGGGATAGAATGTGCATTACATATGAGGGAACTATTAAAGTTAAATAGTCTAGGTTAAATATTCTACTACTTGATTATGAACTATTTTGCATTAAACCTAACGAGACTGTATCTAAAATGAATACTAGGTTCACCAGATCGTGACATCCTTACGTGCATTAGGTAAAGAGCTTTCTAATTCTAAAAAAAATTAATAAGATTTAAATTCATTGTTATCTCATTATCAAAGGATTTAAATGTATATTCAATTAACAACTTACTTGGGTCACTCATTGTCTACAAGCAAAGAGTGAGTCAAATACTACTTGATGTATGTGATAAGAAAAAGAAGAAAATTGTGGCTTTGAAAGAAAATGACTCGAATAGTGACAGTTTTGTAGTGGAGGAGGTTGATGGCATTGCACTAATGACTCGTCAGTTCAAAAGTTTCCTAAAGAGGAAGTAAAACCATTATTAACAATAATGGAACAAAGGTAAAAGCAACAAAAATTTTAATGTATTGAATGTAGGAAACCATGACATCTCTGAACAGACTACCCTAACCGGAATACTCAAAAAATAAAGGAGAAGGGAGAATAGAATGTAAAATTCAAGAAGGGGAAGCATAAGACACATAAGGCATTTTGGCCCAACTCCGCCTTAAAATCATTAAAACAAGAAGCATAAGAGGTAACAAACCTATATCTCATGTCTAATAATAATAATGATCAGCTAGATCAAGATGAGATATGTCAATTATCATATGATGAATAATTTATTATTTAAAAAAAATTTCATGATTAATATAGAAAGTTAAAAAAGATGTATGATAATCTGAACACCAATTTTATTACTTTGAAAAAAGAGAATGCTTGTTTGATAGCTAAACATTCTAGTTTAGATATAAATCACATGTCATTACTTAATGAGTTTGTTGCATTAAAAAAGAAGCATATTTATTTATGTACTGCATATGATTCCTTGAAAGAAAAATATATTGAGTTATAAGACTCATTCAAATAATTAGGGGCATGTGCATCTGAACTAGATATTAGAGAGAATGGATTAAAAATGGAGGTGGCTTACCTAAAAAACACAAATCAATTCATATAATAAAAAATATATACATTACAGAAGAACAAAACACCACCTAGTTTAACACAATGGTCTAACCCCACATTAGTGCAAGCATTATACAACCCTAGGAGAAGGCACATTCCCTAACAAAGACTAATAAATCCATTTCCAGGGGTTAGGTGTTGTTCTTACGGCATTTTAGGTCATATAACCTACAATTACACTATTCATTATAAGACACATCTAGTGTGGAAGCCAAAATTGTATGCATCACAACATATCATACGCACATCTCATTCATTAAAGCATAAGGTGGAATTGAAACTCACTTGAGTTCCCAAATCTAATGTTTGATTGATTTTATAGGAGTGCTCTCATAAAAGACCTAATGAGAGTATGTAGTACATGAATAGTGAATGCTCAAGGCACATTACTGGATCTTTAGTAGTTCATCATGCTGGAGGCTAGGTCAGAAGGCAAGGTCACACTAGGAGACAACACCACTAGAAAAATGGTTGGATCAAATATAATTAGAAAATCTAAGAATTTTATGATTGAAAATATCTTATTAGCAAATGGTATAAAATATAACGTACTTAGCATTAGTTATTTATGTGATAAGGATTTTGATATTAAAATTTTATCTACAAAATGCATAATCAGCTTTAATGGTAGATTAGTTTTAGAAGGGAAAAGGGTAAATACTATTTCTATGCCTGATTTAAATTGCATTGAATATTCTAATTCTCTATTTTTGAAAACTATTGATGAATCATGGCTATAACATACGAGACTATGTCATGTAAGCATGATCATTACGAATATCATCCAAAAAGATCTAGTTAGAGGTATATCCAGGTTAGATTTCACTAAGGACCACCTATGTAATGTTTGCCAACTAGGAAAATAAATTAAGTCTTCATTTCATTAAATCAAGGACATCAACACCTATAGGCCACTAGAAATTCTTCATATGGACTTATTTGGAACTATTAGTATAGCCAGCCTAGAAGGGAAATTATATGGATTTGTAATCATTACTAACTACCCTAGATTCACCTAGGTTAGATTACTAAAATAAAAGAGTGAATCATTTGAGGAGTTTAGAACTTTGTCCACTTGGATATAAAGAAAATTAGGATATGAAATATCAACTATTTATAGTGATCATGGTGGAAATTTTGAAAATGATAAATTTGAATCTTTTTTTCAAGAGATAGTTATAGAACATAATGTTTCTACACTTAGGAACCCTAAACATAATGGAATAGATGAAAGTAAAAATAAAATTTTGGTAAAAGCTACTAGGACCATGCTAGCTGAATATTCTCTCCCTAGATACTTTTAGGTAGAAGTAAAAAATATTACTTGTTATATTTTGAATAGGGTTAATGTTAGATCCAAGTTAAATAAGACATCCTATGAGCATTTTAAAGGTAGGACACCCAACCTTTCTCACTTGCATGTATTTGGATGCAAATGTTTTATCCTAATCAATAGAAAATCACCTATAGGAAAATTTGATCCCAAATCTGATGAATGAGTTTTCTTAGGATATTCATCTATAGGAAAGACCTATAAAATTTTTAATAAGAGGACTTTAGTAGTAGAAGAAGCTACTCATGTTGTGTTTGATGAATCAGATGGAATCTCTAAACCTAAACTATAAGAAGAAGTAGAGGACATCCAATGGGTAGAAACCATTAGCTTAGGGGATAAAGTAAAACTTCGAGAGCCTTTGCCTAGAAAATGGAGATACTCATCTAGTCACCCTAGAGAACCTATCCTAAGAGACCCATCTGAAGGTTTTAGAACTATGCATGGACTTAAGTAGGAGGTTAGCCTCTATGCTTTTATCTCCACCTCAATCATAGATCAAGCTTTATCTAATGAATTATGGATCCTATCTATGTAATAAGAGTTGAATTAATTTATTAGGAGTGATGTTTGGGAGTTGGTTAGTAGACCTAAAGACCAGAGTGTTGTAGGGAGTAAATGGGTTTTTAAGAATAAAATGAATGACTCTGGCATAGTGATTAAAAATAAGGAGAGGTAAGTAGCTAAGGGGTATAATCAAATTGAATGAATTTATTTTTAGGAGACCTTTTGCCCCTATAGCTAGACTAGAAGCCAATAGAGTGTTGTTAGCCTTTACTTGCTTTAGAGGATTCAAGTTATATCAGATAAATATTAAGAGCACCTTCCAAAATGGGGTAATTAAAGAAGATATATATGTTGAGCAACCCTTAGGTTTTGAGAACTATAAATTTTCTAATCATGTATTCAAATTATAAAAAAGACATTATATTGATTGAAACAAGCATTTAGAGCTTGGCATGAAATATTGAACACTTTTCTTCGAGATAGAGCCTTTGTCAAGAGTACTGTAGACACTACCCTATTCCTAAAGAAAAAATGAGAAGATCTACTCATTATCTAGATTTATGTAGATAAAATATTATTTGGATTTAGTATGAAGCAAAGGGGCGATGGAACTTCCTTTAGTCAATCAATTCCTCTTTTATTTGATAATGTTTCATTTGATTTTTAGAAAATATGCATGTCTACTTTTTTGCAATCAATGGATATTCATAAGTGGCATATGATTCAAAGTGACTATTCTATACCGTCATAATTTATTAAAGGAGTAAAAATAAATATTTCTTTTACTTAATAGAGTAGAGAAGAATAAATTTATGCTCAACTAAATGCTAAATCTTTAAATTTCTTTTTTTTTTTTGTGTTTTAACGTATGAAGGCAATATGAGAGTTTTGACCTATACAACTGGAATAGATATTTGTTATAGATTTATTTAGATAGTGATATTTTCCATGCTTTAGGTAGAGAAGTTTCAAACTTTGAAAATGTTAAAAAAAATTATGTTATCTACTTAATAAATTTGATGTCAAAGTTATGGCTATATGTGAATTGAAAGAGTTGAATGCTTATTATATTGACAATCTAATCAGCTCACTCATTGCCTATGAGCAAAGTATGAGTTAAAG